>NC_042998.1:203263440-203265940 GCF_006345805.1 Octopus sinensis | reverse complement strand
TCCATTCATCTTTTATCCTCATTATTATTATCAACAACAAAGGGCGGCGGCTGCAAGATGGCAGAATCGTTAGCACGCTGGACAAAATGCTTAGCGCCATTTTCTTTGTCTTTACGTTCCGAGTTCAAATTCTGGCGAGGCTGACTTTGCCTTTCATCGTTTCGGGGGTCAATAAAACAAGTACCAGTTGAACAGTGGGATCGAATCGAATTACCTCCACTCCTCACCCGGAAAAACAATCGCTGGCCTTGTGCTAAATTTGGACATCAATAACCACCCCTTCCCTTCCACCACCACCACCACTATACCTATTTCTTTATTACCCACAAGGGGCTAAACACAGAGGGGACAAACAAGGACAGACATAGGCATTAAGTCGATTACATCGACCCCAGTGCGTAACTGGTACTTAATTTATCGACCCCGAAAGGATGAAAGGCAAAGTCGACCTTGGCGGAATTTGAACTCAGAACGTAACGGCAGACGAAATACCGCTAAGCATTTCGCCCGGCGCGCTAACGACTCTGCCAGCTCGCCATTAACGCCACCATCACAACAACCCCTACCAATACTAGTCTTACCACTTATTACTACCATGACCAACAACAGTATCCACCCCCGCATCACCGACAATACGCGAATCTCTATGATGACAAATACCAGCATTGTTGTTGTTATTGTAGTTTCGTTTGTTGTGGTGGTTATTGTTGCGACTATTATTGCTGTTGTTACTGTTCTAATTGTTATCCCTACGGCACTCCGTCGGTTACGACGACGAGGGTTCCAGTTGATCCGATCAACGGAACAGCCTGTTCGTGAAATTAACGTGCAAGAGGCTAAGCACTCCACAGACACGTGGACCCTTAATGATGTTCTCGGGGGGATATTCAGGGTGAAACAGAATGTGACAAAGCTGGACCTTTGAAATACAGGTACAACAGAAACAAGAAGAAAAAGTGAGAGAAAGTTGTAGTGAAAGAATACAGCAGGATTCGCCAACACCCCTCTGCTGGAGCCTCGTGGAGCTTTAGGTATTTTCACTCGATCCTATGACCGCGAGTCCGCTGCCCTAACCATTTGGCCATTGCGCCTCCACTGTAATTGTTATATACATGCTACTTTAAGCATCACTAATACACGAAACATTACTAAACAGTTTAATCATTATCTATATGAATATACATATATATATCAATTAACAGAATGAGATAAAAATCCAAGACTGTGAAAGATTTTAGAACATTTATAAATAGGTCTTACAGCTGTTTCCGGGATATTTTGTATATCCCTTCATCAGAGACGGTGTGAGGAAATGGTTAAGCAATAGTTATTCTAGATAAGATATGAAATACAGAGTGAAGTGGAGGAATGAAAATAGACGTGAGATATGCAGGGATATTGTATCTTTAGGCAGAATGGTATATATATAAGATTCCTGTACCTTGTGAGTAAGTTCCAATAGTATTTAAAATAGTATTTAACCATTTTCTCTCACCGTCTCCGATGAAGGGATATATAAAATATCCGGGAAATAGCTGTAAGACTTATTTATAAATGTTCTAAAATCTTTCACAGCCTCGGATTTTAATCGCATTCTGTTAATTTTTTAATATACACCTGCTGATATATGACCTACGTTGGACTCCTCATTTGCATAATCACCGAACCTGGAGCTTAACTATAGTCTGTCCATAGTACTTACTCAGCATTATCTGACATCTTTGGGTCTTATTGACACCATTACCTCTCATAACCCAAATATATATATATATAATGGGCGAGAGTACGTGAATGTGTGGGCGTATATAGATACGCAGAGCAAGTGCTCAGACCGGACTAAATACCTAAAATGGAACGTCGAACGAATGAATAGGGAACCAGGGCAAATAAGAGTTGGCGATAGGTAAGGAACCGACCAAGCTAATGAAAGCATAATACAATAAAAGACAGACAGGTGATTGTTAATGACATCAAAGCATTTATAAAATAATTATACAAAAGTGAAAATATAATTAAAGAGAAAAACTGGGAAATCAGAAAAGCGAGATTCAACAGTAATTCTTTTACGGGGAAGGAGGAGATGTTCCGTGAGTTCATACTCTAGTATCACTGATAAAAGACAAACGGATCCGAGTAGCCAATCACAGTGACTCATCCTTCATAGTGAGGTAAAAGTCCTGGGAGTTACTACTCGAACTTCTGAATCAAGAGTGGAGAAGACGGGTTATCCTTTACAGCTGTTTCCTGGATTGGGTGTTTAGTGAGTGCAGTAACGAGCATTGCTTCTACCCATACAAGTAAAATAGTAGAAGCTCATGTATTTGGATTAAACAAACTTATATGAACAATTCATCCCTTCTTCAGAAAAACATTTTCTTACACACACACACACACACACACACACACACACACACACTCAGAGTAGCTACCGACTTTTGTCCAACAAAGATTATCATTAACAAAATGAAATTCGCCAATTACCGTTCACAATAGAAACCCA
>NC_042998.1:203212248-203260840 GCF_006345805.1 Octopus sinensis | reverse complement strand
ACTGGTTCTCAAGCAGGGGAACAAAACAGACACCCACACACACCCTTTCCGTATACCAAATCCAATCAAGGCTTTGGTCGGGCCAAGGCTATAGAAGACACTTGCCCGAAGTGTCATGCTGTGGGATTGAACGCGGAAACCATATGGTTAAGAAGCAAACTTTTACCACTCAGCCAACACCTGCTAGATTACTCTTTTCTTTTTTACTCTTTACTTGTTGTTTCAGTCATTGACTGTGGCCATGCTAGAGCACCGCCTTTAATCGAGAGCAACTCGACCCGGGACTTATTCTTTGTAAGCCCAGTACTTATTCTATCGGTCTCTTTTGCCGAACCGCTAAGTAACGGGGACATAAAACACCAGCTCGGTTGTCAAGCAATGCTAGGGAGACAAAACACATACACACAAACATACACATACACATATTATATATACATATATACGACGGGCTTCTTTCAGTTTCCGTTACCAAATCCACTCACAAGGCTTTGGTCGGCCCGAGGCTTATAGCAGGAAGACACTTGCCCAAGGTGCGGCGCAGTGGGACTGACCCGGAACCATGTGGCTGGTAAGCAAGCTACTTACCACACATCCACTCCTGTGCTAATTATTTTATTATTATTATGATGTTGTGTTGTTTTTTTTGTGTTGCTGAGCTGATTCTCTCTATCATCTATCTATCTATCTATCTATCGCTCTCTCTCTCTCTCTCTCTCCTCTCTCTCTCTTTCTCTATTCTTTCCTCTCTCTCTCTCTCAGATTTCGTTAATATTGTTGTATTAGTTTTACTTTAAAGAGATCCAGTCTTGAAAGATTTATCCACAGCACCACTGCCTCCTCCCCTTCCACTCTTTCACTCCATCTCCTACTCTCTCTCTCTCTCTCTCTCCCCACCTTCCCCTTCTCAAGTGACACCTTCACACTTTCTCTCCTCCTCCTCCTCCCCCTCCCCCGTCATCACAATCTCTCTTTACCAACATAATGTCTTCTTTGATAGTAAACCATTTCGCCAGAACCGTGAGTTTCTTTTCGTTTTCTTCATTGGAGAAAGAAAAAACAAGCAGAGAGAGGAGTGAAGAGAAAGAGAGACAGGAACAGAGAGAGAGAGAGAAAGTGAGACAGGAACAGAGAGAGAGAGAGAGAAAGAGAGAGACAGAGTGAGTGAGAGAGAGAGAGAAAGAGAGAGGACAGAGAGAGAGAGAGAGAAAGAGAGACAGGAACAGAGAGAGAGAGAGAGAAAGAGAGACAGGAACAGAGAGAGAGAGAAAGAGAGACAGGAACAGAGAGAGAGAGAAAGAGAGACAGGAACAGAGAGAGATAGAGAGAGAAAGAGAGACAGGAATAGAGAGAGAGAGAGAGAAAGAGAGACAGGAACAGAAAGAGAAAGAGAGAAAGAGAGACAGGAACAGAGAGATAGAGAGAGAGAGAAAGAGAGACAGGAAAGGAAGATAATTGAGAGAGGAGAGAGAGAGAGAGAGAGAGAGAAAGAGAGACAGGAACAGAGAGAGAAAGAGAGACAGGAACAGAGAGAGAGAGAGAGACAGCAACAGAGAGAGAGAGAAAGAGAGAGAGATGGAGGGAGGGGTAGAGAGATGCAAGCACAGTTAGGCAGATAGATGCGGAGAAAGGCGGATAGATGGCCAAATAGTTAGGCAGGTGGATCGATGGATGAATGGATAGGAGAGGCGATCGATAAATTGACGGAGAGATAGAGAAGCTAAAAGACAGGAAAACGGATTGATGGGGATCGATAGACAGGGGGGGACGTGACAAAGGGACGGAGAGACGGATTGAAAGGTAAGAGGTGTAACTAGACATATTGTAGCTCCGTCTCCCTTCTTTCCGTCCATCCTGGTTATTCTACGACAAAAGTAAGACAGATTTCGTTGGTGTGTGTGTGTGTGTGAAGAAAGTAGAAAAGAAAGGATTACGGTGGCATTCAGATCGCCAAACACGTCCCATCTTAACCATTCCGTTCTCCATGTCATCCCCCCCCCCGCCACCCAGTTGTGAGATGACGAATTATTTCGATACTGTCACTTGGGGTGGAAGAATTTTAGACACAGTCAGTCAGTCACTCTCTCTCTCTCTCTCTCTCTCTCTCTCTCTCTCTCTCTCTCACTCACACACACACACACACACACACACACACACACAATTTCTCATATTTCATGTACGTCTATTTGTGTGTGTGCGTATTTGTGTGTATAAGGTGCATGCGTTAGTATTATACAGAATTGTAAACACTCCATATGTAATATATATATATATACATACGCGCGCGCATATACATATTCTTCACACATTCTAGTTCGGTGATATTTTAAAGAAAGCCTTCTGCCTTCTCACATGTCCACACGACAACACAGCTCTATACACACACATACACACACACACACACACACACACACACACACACACACACTTATATTCCAATCTTTCTTCAAGTTTGTGACACTGATAGTCTGTTGGGAGTGTGAGTGGACGTTGAGTGAGGTGTATGGGGCAGAGTCCGAAAGGCACGTGACATGCCAAAAATATGCCATTTAGTTTTTCACACTTCAAGACAGAATATTTTTTCGCTTCGTACTAAACAAGTCTTCATTTACAGAGAGCACCACGTGTTCTAACCATTCCAAGGTCACATGCCGAAGGTGTTTAATAAACATACGTTCGAAGTTCCAATGAATGTCAGTCCCCTTCATCCCTGATGATAGTTCCATGTGACCCCTTCAAAAACGTGACGAAAACTACACCCGAAAGCAGTTGTTTCCCACCCGGCATCCATATGATCCCCAGTGGTCCATATAATATCTTTTGGGGTCCACGCACGCAAAGCAGAAAATTGGGCATCCATGGCAGTATTTTAAGAGTCCTTTTATTCTTTCACTTGTTTCAGTCATTTGACTGCGGCCATGCTGGAGCACCGTCGTTAGTCGAGAAAATCGACCCTAGGACTTATTCTTTGGAAGCCCAGTACTTATTCTATCAGTCTCTTTTGCCGAACCGCTAAGTTACGGGGACGTAAACACACCACCATCGATTGTCAAGCGATGTTGGGGGACAAACAGACACACACACACACACACATATATATATATATACATACATACATATATATGACGAGTTTCTTTCAGTTTCCGCCTATCAAATCCACTCACAAGGTTTTGGTCGGCCCGAGGTTATAGTAGAAGACACTTGTCCAAGGTGCCACGCAGTGGGACTGAACCCGGAACCATGTGGTTGGTAAGCAAGCTACTTACCACACAGCCACTCCTGCACCTATAAAATGTCTATGAAAAGATTTTGCTTTAAATGTGCAGGTTGACCCAAAGCTAGGTTTGCAGCAGGCACTTCAAATTTCTTTGAAAACATTTTATTACATTTAAATTTCTATCTTACAAACTGAAAAGGGAGCTTGACAAAATTAACCAAATTAGCAGAGAATAATGGTTTCATACAGTGGCGGACAGGGTCTAAAAATATTGGTTGCCAGGAGACTAAGGGGACCCACCCGCAACTACAATGCTATCATTTTTCTTTTTTTTTTTTTTTTTGGTTAAAAGTATTCTTTTGAACTGGCTTCAAACACAGCCAAGCTGAAATAATGCATTTTCCATGAATGAATAAAAAAAAATCTCAAACTTGTGGGGATGGGCCCCTTAGATACTAAGATGGGCCCCCATATATGGATTCTAATGGCGCAGGGGCCCACTTGCTATCGGGCAAGCTGCCAACCTGGCCAGTCCGCCACTGGTTTCATATTATCTTTATAATTAAGATCTAAACAGTTAATATATGAATGCGAAAGAGATTGTTGAATAACTGTAAACCTATTTTTGGGCCACCCTGTATTTATTGCAAATAAAAAAAAAAAACACAAACAAAGCCAAATTTCTTTAATGTTTTACATAGTTTAACATGTTTCCGACTACTGTTTCAGAATTTTGAAAGAAGTTTCTATGAAAGTAGCTAATAATCACCAAATGGTTACAGGTGTCCACCAGGTAAAAACAAAAAGTAATCAAAGGGAGCTATACAGGTAAGAAATGGTTGAGAATCGGTATCCTAAAGTCTAACTTGTTCCATTTTGGCCAGAAAATTCTTCAGCTTTGATCTACTCAAACTATTCGGTGTTTAAGGACAAGTTTCAGAGATGAAAGGGACTGACATTGAAGGGGACTTCGAGGGGGTTTATTATTTTTTTTTAATACCTTCAACACATGACTTTGAAATGGTTGGAACACGTGGTGCCCACAGTAAATGAAGACTTGTTTAGTACTTCTGACTTAAGCACTCTTACAGGATCAAAATTGATAGACCGTGTGAGAGTGCATAAACAACAAATTAAGGATTCATCTGCAGAAATGTTCTGTGTTTGCAAGCATCTAGATATTTGTGCAAATTGAACATTCAAGACATTTCCCTTTTCAAGATGAAAGAAAATGATCAATCACAAAAGACAAAGGCAATTCTAAATCGAAAACTAAACCGGAAGTGGTCAATGTTACTAGTAAAAACAACTTTCTCTAAACGGATTGCTCCATAACGCGTACGTCTGAAAAATATTAATATCAGCTGCACTTACACATTCAGTACAATAACTTCGTTCCAAGAGGCTCCTAAGGTTCTTTGCAATAGTCAATATCTTGTTAGAAAACCTTTCAAGTATTGTGAATGTATCAATTATTTCTTACAAAAACGCGGAAACACACTCACGTATCATATGGCTGTGTGGTAAGTAGCTTGCTAACCAACCACATGGTTCCAGGTTCAGTCCCACTGCGTGGCATCTTGGGCAAGTGTCTTCTGCTATAGCCCCGGGCCGACCAATGCCTTGTGAGTGGATTTGGTAGACGGAAACTGAAAGAAGCCTGTCGTATATATGTATATATATATATGTGTATGTGTGTGTGTGTGTTTGTCCCCCTAGCATTGCTTGACTACCGATGCTGGTGTGTTTACGTCCCCGTCACTTAGCGGTTCGGCAAAAGAGACCGATAGAATAAGTCCTGGGCTTACAAAAGAATAAGTCCCGGGGTCGATTTGCTCGACTAAAGGCGGTGCTCCAGCATGGCCGCAGTCAAATGACTGAAACAAGTAAAAGAGTAAAAGAGTAATATATGCGTGCGCGTGTGTGTGTGGAGAGAGAGAAAGAGAGAGAGGTGTATGGTAGATTTACAGGTAAGGAATATTTAAGTAAACAGGCATCTATGCATCTGCACATGCACACCTGTACATTTACGCGCATCTATTATGTAAAATCCGTTCTGTCTGTCTGTGTGTTTTCTAGGATCTCGGGCATCCTCCATCCGATTGCGCTCAAATTTGATATGTAGATACTGACGGTATCAGGGCGTGAATATGTTTTGAAAAAGTTACAAAAAACCGATTCCAGGTGAGAATGCGATCGATAAAACCGTTTCTGTCCTGCTTTTCTTCCGCCAACCTGTACATAACTGTACCTTCCATTTTTTGTTGTTTTTGTACTGCTTTAAGGCGCGTTTCTTTCTTGCCAAGCTTACTGTTTAAACCATGTTTGTGTTCTCCCAGTCAACAGCCTTATCATTACTGGTACTTTAAACTCTTCGGTTGCATATTTGTGTGAATAAAATCTTTTTTCTTTGGAATAGAAGGAAAGTCTATCTTTATTTCTTCTTTTGCTGGTGTCTCAAATTTAGGTTAAATCAGTGTTTCTGAAAGGGGAGGCCTATGGGACAGTCGGACAAGTTGTTTTGAGAAAATCTGGTTTAAATGTTTGACAACTCAGCACCGTCCATTGGACGGGGGGGGGGAGCGTTTTGCTCGTATATAATATACACACACACATGCGTATATGTGCGTATTCATATACGTACATACACACACACACACGTTTATATGCATACATATACATGTATACTTACATATAAGCATGTAATACATGTATATGTATTCTGCTATGTATACACAAACCCCGTAGGCAGACACGCATATAAGAAATTACAAGCACTCATACGTGTGTGTGTGAGAGAGAGAGAGAGAGAGAGAGAGAGAGAGAGAAAGAGAGAGAGAGAGAGAGAGAGAGAGAGAGAGAGAGAGAACGCGCACCTCTTGCCTTTTCACATTCGGAGAACTCTTTCGGTGAAAGCCATTATTATTATTATTATTATTATTATTATTAAGGTGGTGAGCTGGCAGAAACGTTAGCACGCCGGGCAAAATGCTTATCGATATTTCGTCCGTCTTCACATTCTGAGTTCAAATTCCACCGAGGTCGATTTTGCCTGTCATCCTTTCGGGGTCGATACATTAAGTACCAGTTGAGCACTGGGGTCGATGTGATCGACTATCCCCTTCCCCCCATAAATTCTCGGCCTTGTGCCTATCATAGAAAGGATTATTATTCTTTTACTTCTCAGGGCTTTGCATTTTACTTGCAAATTATAAGCTTTGATACTTGGATGTTAACCGTGGAAGATACTCAACATTCAACCACCAATCACAAAACCCTAGCTGTCCCCAATAGAGCAGTTTGATGGTGGGGCACTCGTCAATTCCAATTTTTCTAACATATTTTTCCAACCTCGTTGTTAGTGCTCCGAATTATTATTATCATTACTATTATTATCATTATTATTATTATTATTATTATCATTATACTTCACCTTCAATTCCTAATCTAGAATTTCCCTCAACAGATCGTGGTAAAATGGTAAAAGCAGAGGTTTCAGGCATTGATTGAGGTTTTAATGTGAGAACTTGAGATTCCTCTTCCTGAACATTCCAAGAACCTTTTGAACTTTCTTAAAGATTAAAAAAAAGCAACAACAAAGAAAAAAAGGAGGGGGGCATCCAAGATCTGTCTTCGACCAGAAGACTACCGAAAGAGGAAAATAACAATTACCATCAACGTTATTTTTATTAATGTATTATCATCATCCTCATTATATCATTATTATTATTATTATTTATTATTATTATTATTATTATTCGTAGATGAAATAAAATGCGAATCAAAGTGGAAAGAAAAGTGGGGAGGTCGTCTTTGAGGTTTTTGATTCGTGAGAAAATGTAATTTGACGGAAAGAGGACCATTATATATTTATTGGGATACTTCTTCAGAAGTTGAAGAAAAAAACATGTCGGCTTAAATCTCAGTGTAATGATAGACGTTGATGAGGGAGTTATTATTGTTAGATATGGGGAAACTAGACAGCGGAATATACAAAAATATAAATGTATAAATAAATATATATATATATACAGAATATGTGATTATGCGTGTTAGAATGAGTGTCTCTGTTTGCCCCTTTCTCTCTCTCGTATATATACATATATACATATATATATATATATATATATATATATATATATATAAGCGAGAGGGAGATGCACTACATGCAAGGCTGAATCATTCAGTGGTCGTGATGAAAAGTTGATTCCGTCAACCGATTCCGTCAAAGAATTTCTGTCCGGAAAATAATTGGGGAAATCCTTTCCAAAGTTTCGCGTTGGTCTTGCTGTAATCCCGCCACACTTACATCACACCACGCTGACTACACTTACATTACACTGCACCCCCACACACACACACGCCTCTGTAATTACTAATACCTCTTATAATCACCATTATCTGCAATTCGCCATTTTCATTCTTGTATTCCTTTACTTTTAACGTTTTTCTTGGCAAATTTGTTTTTCTTTTGCTCGCTTTGTGATTATTTCTTAACTTTTCAATATTTCCGGAATTAAATAACTTAAATGAGCGCCCCCCTCTTGCTCACCTGTCCATTCAACAATCTACCTGTCGGTCTATCATGCCATCAACGTAGGGGTCTGTTGATGCATCCACCCATCCATACATCCACTAATCTATGAATTGATCCATGAGGCGATCCACCAATCGACGAGTCTGCTGATCGATCTACCAGCCTGGGTGTAACAATTTATCTACCAATTCAGCATCATACCAGTTCACCAATAGATATCTCGATTGATTCATTCATAGACCTGTCGATCAATCAAGCCATCGATCGATACAAGCATCAGTCTGTGTATCTGTCGAAACTAAATCTTTAGTAATTTTGAATCAAAATTTCTGCAGTATTGATCATTATGTTATGGATTTCAAATCAATGATAATGGCAATGTGTTAGGGGATGGGAAGTGTCTCGTCAAACAAACAAACACGAGTGTATGACTGGTATTTGAGTCCAGAAGGACAATAAACCAAGTGACTACTACTACTATGACCACCAGAGTCATAGCTCTCCATTAACTTCTTTAAAGAATACGAAACATCAATGTTATAACTTACATCTTTATAATAATAATGGTAACAAGAATAATGATAATAATGGTAATAATAAATAATGGTTATAATAATAATAATGGTAATAATAATAATAATGGTAATAATAATAGTTTCAAACTTTGGCACTGGGCCAGAAAGTTCGGGGGAAGGGATGAGTCGATTACATCGACCACAGTGCGTAACTGGTACTTAATTTATCGACCTCGAAAGGATGAAAGGTAAAGTCGACCTCGGTGGAATTTGAACTCAGAACGTAGCGAGGGGCGAAATACCGCTAAGCATTGTGCCCGGCTCGCTAACGTTTCTGCCAGCTCACCGCCTTAACAATAACAATAATAATATTGATGATAATAATGGTCATAATCATCATAGTCTGGCTTAGGTTGTGTTTGTTGTTCATATCATCGTTGTTGTTGTTGTTGTTGTTCTTATAATATGAATAACAAGAAGTAGAAAATCAACAACATGAACTGTAATGATGACAATATGAGCCAAGAAGATTCTCCGAAGTAGTCGTTTAAGATTTTTAAAGATGTCCCACTCGAACACGCCTCTCTAAGCACCGGCAGCAAGTGCCTGAAGCGCCCCCCGGTATGGAACCACAACCGAAGCAATCAACGCTGGCTGCACGTTTCGCTACTTTGGCAGAGACTTCATGAAAGAATTTGGTCAACTTCTTTATGTACATGGAAGAGGATTATAGACATTCGTCATACATACATCACATACGTACATCATCATCATCATCATATATATATATATGCACATGTATATATATATACATAAAATGTATGTGTGTATATATATATATATATATAACATTGTTGTGCATGTATGATGTTTGTGAGTACATTCATAAGCGTTGTGTGTTTATCACACACACACACACACATTATGAACTTGCGTGTGTATATGATAGATATTTAGTTTGCTGCTTGGGTAGATTATATACATATATGTATATGTGTATAAAAATATAGATTCATGCACACACACACATAAACACGTTATATATACACATAATATATATATGTGAGTGTATATCAAATATAAACAAACGCATATATAATAGAACTATATATATATATATATATATAGACACCTATGACGTATATTCATATATACACATATTTATACGCACAAATCCATGTATCTGCAGATGCACGCCTATAAAAATAAAGGTTTTACGTCTATGGGTATACGTGTCAGGAATATAGCCTATATATATATATATATATATATATATATATATATATATATATATATATATATATATATGTATGTACGCATATATAATACACATATATACACGCACTTAATGATTGCTTAATCATAAATGCAGGGATGGAAGATTAATGAAAGCAATACAAGCATTTAATTCTCGCCATACACACACACCAAATGCATAGATATACACGTACAGTAATCCTTCGCCATATCGCGGTTCACCTAGCGCGTACTCTGTACATCGCGGTTCCCATTGTACACACTCAGTACAACGCGGCTCACCTATCGCGTACTCAGTCCATCGCGGATTTTTCTGGCTACTATATGTATATTTATATGGCGGACTCCTCAGTATATCGCGGGTTTCTGCGACTGATAGGTATTTATATTTTTTTTAGATTTTAATTATTTGTGGGTGGTTTTTTAACGTAACACCCGCGATAGTCGAGGGATCACAATATAAATATGGTCACACACACACCAAATGCATACATGCATGTATATACATCCGCACACATTTTTATACACATGCACACATACTCACAGATTCTTTTATTCTTTTACTTGTTTCAGTCATTTGACTGCGGCCATGCAGGAGCACCGCCTTTTAGTCGAAGAAATCGAACCCAGGACTTATTCTTTGTAACCCTAGTACTTATTCTGACGGTATATTTTGCCGAACCGCTAAGTTACGAGGACGTAAACACACCACCATAGGTTGTCAAGCACGGTGGAGGGGAACAAACACACACACACACACACACACACACATTATATATATATCTATATATATATATATATATATATATATATATGACGGACTTCTTTCAGTTTCCATCTACCAAGTCCACTCACAAGGCTTTGGTAGGTCCAAGGCTATTGTAGAAGACACTTGCCCAAGGTGCCACGCAGTGGGACTGAACCCGGAACCGTGTGGTTAGGACACAAGCTTCTTACCACACAGCCACGCCTGCGCCTATATACGTCCACACATTTCTATACACACACACATTTACTCATTTATACACATATATCCACAGATGGAACGGTGTGTCTGCGATGCGCCCCCCCCCATCAATGTCGTGAAGAAATGGTAAAGAATCACATCGAAGTCGATGTCCCATAATGAATTTTTTTCGTAGAATTTCAGGACATCCGTGGCCATCACCAACAATATCGTTGGCTCCAGTCAACACGACTGAAGTCATTGCTAATACTTTCCCTTTGCTTCTGTCATTAGACTGAGACCATGCTGGAGCACCGCTTTTGAAGAATTTGCAGTTGAACGAATCGACCCCAGTACTTGTTATTTTTGGTAAAGCCTAGCGGTACTTATTCTATCGGTCTCTTTGCTTTGGTCGGCCCGAGGTTATAGAACACACTCAAGGTGCCACGCAGTGTCACTGAACCCGGAACCATCAAAGAAAGCTTCTTACCACTCAGTTACCCCTGCGCTTGTTTTTGTTAAAGAATATGCGCACGTGCGTGCGTGCATGTTGCCAGAAGAATGAAAAAGTAGTGCTCAATACATGTAGAGGATATGGTTTTTATGGAAAAAAAGTGTTTCACCCGAGCAGCGGCGTCTCGTAGATAAAATTAGTCGGGTGCCGCTTCAGAAAATGTTTAGCCGTTGTTTTATTATTGTGTAAAAGGAAACAAACATATAAAAAGAATATTTATACATAAACTTGATTGGTTTGCGTTTTAGCCACAGCCAGCTAGTGTGTTTAATTTGTTCACTGAACAGTATAAATATGGTCACACACACATATATACACATACATATACACACACACATATATATACATACATATACACACACACATATATATACATACATATACACACACACATATATATACATACATATACACACACACATATATATATACATACATACACACATACATATATACATATATACACACATACATATATACACACATACATACACACATACATATATACATATATACACACATACATATATACACACATACATATATATATACACACACATACACATATACATACATATACATATACATATACACACATACATATATATATACACATATACATATATATATATATACACACATACACACATACATATACATACATATATATATATATATACAAATATACATACACACACACATATATATACACATATACATACACACACACATATATATACACATATACATACACACACACATATATATACACATATACATACACACACACATATATATATACACATATACATACACACATATATATATACACATATACATACACATATATATATATATACACATATACATACACATATATATATATACACATATACATACACATACATACATATATATATATATACACATATACATACACATATATATATATATACACATATACATACACACATATATATATACACATATACATAACATACACATACATATATATATATATATATACACATATACATACACATACATACATATATATATATACACACACACATACATACAAATACATACACACACACACGCAAGCACTTGGATGAATGTCGGCTTGAACGATCGGGGTGTGTTACAGTTGTAGTCAAATGAAATACTTTCTCATTCTATTTTAGAGTGGGTGGCCGAGTATTCCGTAAACACGTGTAACTTTAACTTAGTCCTTAAAGAAAATCAGAGAAACAGCCACTGATTCATTAGCCAAGGGACTATCTATGCAACTTGGGCGGAACAAAAATCACAACTTATATTTTGTTCGATCTACCGTTTCCATCTGTTGTTTCTCTCTTGCGCCGTTATGTATAACGGATATTCTATTATCCTGTGTGTCCTTCATTTTTCAAGTCATTAGATTGATGAATGAGGAGGATTTGCCTATTATTTCTAGAAGGTCGAGTGATCAGGTCGACAAATTCTCTTTCAATCATAAACTCGAGCTTGAGTTAGAGATAGTGAAGTATCTTGCTCAACGAAACAGCGCTGTTGAGGGGATACGAACCCAAAACTACTTCCCAGAGGGTAGGGTTGTTATAATTGCTGTTTAACAGCAGGGCAACCCTGGTAGAACAGATTTTTCATAAAAGGTATTCCGTTTGTGACCACCCATCCTTGCCATGGCAATGCTATCACCCAGAACATTATGCAATGTTCTCTTTGGTCTTTTAATCCAGGCGAGCGTAAAAGAGTTTTGACTGCTATTTCTTGTAGTCCAAGCGACACCCAAGAGGTGCTTATGTCCAGCCCCTTGTTAGGATAGCCATTCATGTCATTTTATTCAGGAAAAACTCTACATGGCCATCCCCTGCTACATTAGCCATTTTAGTTTCCGCACTTTAATACACTAGTCCCTATTACTGTATGAGCTTCAGATAGTTTGGCCCTTTCTCTCTCCCTTGACATTAATATACTGGCCCCTGTTACTATATTTTGGCCCTTTATGTCCCCATTTCCTTAATACACTAGCCTTTGTTACTGTGTGAGCCTTATATAGTTTCGCCCTTTCTCTCCCAATCTTTAATACCCCAACCCCTAGAACCAATCTTTAATACCCCAATCCTTAATACCCCAGCCCCTGGAACCGTTCCTGCCTTGGTTCATTGTAGAAACAAAGATTACAACTTAATGCCTTACACACAATTGTTAAAATCACTTCACAACTTTTAAAAAACAGTTTTTAGCGAAGAATGGAGGAAAAAAAAAACCCTCCCAAACATGGCAATACAATAATGAGTGCATGATATACAAACACAATTGCAAACAACAACAACAACAGCAACAATGCTTGAAAACCAAACAACCGCCAAACAAGACACGAAACAAAGACACACACACACACACACACGGCAAACACCGTCGACATACATAGTGATGTTAATGTCAACACAGCTGTCACCAGTCATTTTTTCAATCTACGTGTGATGTGTCTCCGCACACAGATACGAACACATACTTTATACACCACCACCACCACACCCTCACATCGGCCTCATCATCAATCATCATCATCATCACCGCCATCACCTCCAGCGTTTCTATTTTCATCACCAATCATTCGTCTTCCCTTGTCTTTTCAAAAGACGTCTTCTTTTTCTCTATTTCCGCCTTTTTTGTTTAAATATAACCAACTTTCGTCCTCTATCTATAGGCGCAGGCGTGACGGTGTGGGACAGAGTTTGTTTCCCAACCACATGGTTCCGGGTTCAGTCCCACTGTGTGGCACCTTGAGCAAGTGTCTTTTACTATAGCCTTGGGTCGACCAAAGCCTTCTGGGTAGGTTTGGTACACGGAAACTGAAAGAAGCCCGTCGTACATGTGCGTGTGAGTGTGTGTGTTCATCACCGCTTGACAACCAGTGTTGGTTTGTTTACGTCCCCGCAGCCTAACGGTTCAGCAAAATGGATCGATTCAATAAGTACCAGCCTTAAAAAAGGACTGGGGTTGATTCATTCGACTAAAAATTCTTCAAAGCGATGCCCCAGCATAGCCGCGGTGTAATGGCTGAAACAAGTAAAAGATCTACCTACCTACCTACCTAACTACCTACAATCTGATGAAGGTGAGCGAGTCGAAACTTCGAAATCACTGTCAATTTGTCTTTGTAAAAGCTTATTGAATATATACTCTCTATTTAGAAGAAGAGAATAGTCCTTCAGTTCACTATATATATATATATATATATATATATATATATATATATAATGATATATTTATATATATATATTTATATATATATTACTCTTTTACTTGTTTCAGTCATTTGACTGCGGCCATGCTGGAGCACCGCCTTTAGTCGAGCAAATCGACCCCTTTTCTTTGTAAGCCCAGTACTTATTCTATCGGTCTCTTTTGCCGGACCGCTAAATTACGGGGACGTAAACACACCAGCATCGGTTGTCAAGCAATGCTAGAGGGACAAACACAGACACACAAACATATACATACACATACATATATATATATATACATATATACGACAGGCTTCTTTCAGTTTCCGTCTACCAAATCCACTCACAAGGCATTGGTCCGCCCGAGGCTATAGCAGAAGACACTTGTCCAAGATGCCACGCAGTAGGACTGAACCCAGAACCATGTGGTTGGTAGGCAAGCTACTTACCACACAGCCACTCCTGTGCCTATATATATATCAGATAAGATAATGGTGTCAATGAGACCCAAAAGTGTCAAGTAACGCTGAATATGTGCTATAGACAGACCATAGTTAAGTTCCAGATTCGGTAATATTGCGAATAAGGGGTTCAACTTTGGTTCTATGTCAGCGTGTGTATATATGAATTTTTTGCGTAAAGAGATAAAAAAAAACCCAAGGCTGTATAGATATTAGAGCATTTATAGACAGGTCTTACAGCTGTTTCTAGGATACTAATAATAATATTCCTTCATCGGAGATGATGCGAGAGGAAAAGTTAAGTCATAGTTAGTTTCGATGTGATATATATTGAGAGTGAGGTGGAGGAAAGAAAATAGATGTAAGATATATATGGTTATTGAGTTCATAAATCCGTTTTATAGGCATAATGGTATATATGTGTAATATTCCAATATCCTTTGAGTAAAATCCAAAAGTCCAACAGAGTTTAATATGAGTCCATCCAGATGTTTATATATTATTCTATACAAATTTCCTACCGGGAATGACCAAAAGTTATTTACATCAAAAAGGTGCTTTTTTTCTATGAAAATCCCTATTTTTTACGATTTTTTAACTGCTGTGTCGCCATTTTTCGGTGTATTTCAACGAGAAAAATGTTCACTTAAAGAGAATAACAAGCTACATAATGCAAAATTTTTACTTTTCAAAAATTCTAATTCTAAAGGGTCGAAACAAACCCGAGCAACGCCGGGCGATACTGCTAGTAATATATAAATATTGTTTGAAGTGGTGTACAACTTTTATATATCAAGAAAAACGACGTCGTCAGGATTTGAACTTAGGATGTTCAGGTATTGAAGTAGCGATTAAAAAAAAAGGAAAAAAAAAAAAGGAATTTGATCAGGCATTATCACTGTTTTTCTGTTCGCACAACAATGATTACAATAAAGGCCACTATTATAACACTACCGCTCACAACACTAGAAGTACTACGACAGCCACCACCACCAACACCGCTCGAACGACCGGAATATGATGTAAAAAAAGCTTATTTTTCATGCCTGTAAACCTCCATTGCCGTTATCGCGTTTTGTTTGTTGTTTTCGGTCATATTCTTGAAATTATTCTTTGTTGTTATTGCTGTATTTTTAAATGCTGTTGATGCTATTGTTGTTTGTTGTTGTTGTTATTGTGGTGGTGGTGGTGGTGGTGGTGGTTACGGGTCGAGTCCTGGAGAGCGATGGGAGAAGAAGGAGAGAGGCGTCCATGTTGTTATATTGTGGTCGATGACTCCTCATCGTCAGCGTTTCACGGGTCACGTCACCAACAGAATGAAGATTGCAAATTTAATAAAAACTCATTCGAAACAACACTTATTTCACCAGATTCAATGACGGAATGCTCAAATGAAAATAAATAAGTCAATAAATAAAGAATAAATACAGAAACAAATAAATAACTGAATGGGAAAAAAAAGCAGACGACAGGCTTTGCTTATTCAGTGCTGACGCCTAGCGGGCGAAAAGGAAAAAAAGCTTCTTTTCTTTTCCTTATTGAAAAGATTCTGAGACTCGGTGAGAGAGAGAGAGAGAGAGAGAGAGAGAGAGAGAGAGAGAAGAGAGAGAAAAAAGAGAAAAAGAAAAAGATAGAGAGAAAGAGAGAGAGAGGAGAGAGAGAAAAAAGAGAGAGAAAGAAAAGAAAGAAGAGAGAAAGGGAGCGAGAGAGAAAGAGAGAGAAAAGAGAGGAGAGAGAAGAAAGAAGGAAGAGAGAGAGAAAGAGAGAGAGAAAGAGAGAGAAAGAGAGAGATATGGGTGGCTGCATAGACAGAGAGAGAGAGGGAAAGTGAAAGGAAGTTAGATAGAGAGAGAGAGACAGATGGGTGACCGCATGGAGGGCGAGAGAGGGAGTGAAAGGAAGATAGATAGATAGATAGATAGATAGATAGATAGATAGATAGATAGATAGATAGAGATGGGTGACCGCATAGACAGAGGGAGAGGTAAAGTAAAAGGAAGATAAAGTGATCTAGAGAGAGAGAGAGAGAGAGAGAAGAAAGAAAGGAAGAAGGAAGGGAAGGAAGAAAAGGAAATAAAGAAGGAAAGGAAGGAAAGAAATAAAGAAGGAAAGGAAGGAAAGAAGGAAAGAAGGAAAGGAAGAAAGAAGGAAAGGAAGAAAGAAGGAAAAGAAAGACAGAAAGAAAGGAAGGAAAAGAAAGATGAATTGTGAGATATAGATCTGTGGGCCGACAGAAGTGTAAATGGATGGATAGATTTCTAAGTGGCTGACTAGAAAGATGGATTGATTGAAAAGACAAGTGTTATGGTTTTAAGAGCATAATAAATATTTGTTTGCAACAGGAACTGCGGACATGTCAATGAAAAGGTCTCGTTAATGAAGCCATCCAGGCATAACTGCATGTTTTTCTTAACGCCGTGACCAACATCAAACAACATCGACCGCAACCCCCACTTTCTTTCTCCGTTCATCACCAATCATTGAAGCTGTTCTGTACAAAGAAACGATAATAAATACGAGCGAAACTCATCTGGAACTAGACTTAACCATAGCTTGAACTCACAACCGATTTGTTAGTTTATCTTTTTACTTGTTTCAGTCATTAAACTGCGGCAATGCTGGAGCACCACCTGGAGAGATTTTAGTCGAATTAATTAACCGCCGTACTTTTTCTTTAAAGCATAGAACTCATTCTATTGGTATCTTTTGCCGAGCCACTAAGTTACGGAGACGTAAACACACCAACATCGGTTGTCAAGCGATGCCGGGGAACAAACAGGTGCACGCACACACACGCACACACACACGCACATATACATACGACGGGCTTCTTTCAGTTTCCGTCTACCAATCCATTCACTAGGTTTTGGCCAGCCTATAGTAGAAGACACTTGCCCACGGTGTCACGCAGTGGGACTGAACCCGGAATCATGTGGTTGGTAAGCAAGCTATTTACCACGCAATCACGTCTGCGTCTATATATGATTCAGCTAGAGGTTGTGTTAGCCTCATGAAGGGATGGTTTCACCCAAGGAAACACTGGTTCAATACCTTCTTCCTTTTTATATAATTTATAGAATACTGCATCCTCCTAATGGCTAATTCTGTATAATAATTCCATTTTAATATGTATTATTATTTATGAAATATCCACTCTGTTGACAAATGTACGAGTACTTATTTCTTTAGTTATATGTTTAAACTATATGTGAACATAAAAACTATATAACTTGTCGAAACCATCATGATATCCGTGGGGCAGCTGATGATGGAGGCATGTTGGATTGCTGGTATGGCTGTAGAATAGTATCATAACAGATCCTTTTGATATATATTTACCATGATTGATCGCTAGCTACTAAACCTCTTTCTATTTTCTCTCCCTACTTATTTCTGTGTTCCTTTCTGTTGAAGAGCGTAGGCTCGAAACGTAAAAGACTTTCTCACTTCCCGAGCGTTAAACTAATACATCTGTTTGTTATTTACACACCAGACTCCGTTTTTAGTTTTTTCTTTTTGTAAATTCCAACTGTATATATATATATATATATATATATATATATATATAAAGGGCATTACTGCACGTAAATGCCTCACGCTTTGAGGTACTCTTAAAATCAAAACTACCATAAGAGTTCGGTTCAAGATTTGCATTCCCTCGTGTTCGTTACACTACTGTATTCATTATGGTGGTTTTGGCTTTAAGAGCCCTTCAAAGCGTGAGACATTTACGTGTAGTAATGCCCTTAATATAAACAAATATATTTAAAAGGGAATAATTATGAATTTTTCCCTTATGAAGTTTTTCACGCTGACTACTTGATAAATTCTTATAAAGATTTTATCCTATATATATATATATATATATATATATATATATAGGATAAAATATATATATAAATCTTTTACTGAACATAAAGACAAACATTTATATATCTTTGTTTTTAAGTTCAGTTATAATAAAAATTTTACATTAATCTGATGGGTTACTCCATACTTTTGCGATGTACAAATTTATTATTCTTAAACAAAAATATTTTTGACCGTGATTTAGAAATTTTGGCCAGTTAAGACATCGTCGGATTGTTCTAAACAGTAACATCTCCAAATTTAATCAATGAACCCATTCTAAAACCGAATTATCACTTCACTCAACCCTACACATCGAAGAGAACGATATTTGAACTCAACAGAAACTATATAAAGCCAAGATTAACTTCAATAAATGGCAGCCCGAGTTCGGATTAACTGGTCGAAACCTCGAAGTCCCTGTCAACACAATTCTTGTTTAAGAATCGTATATCAGTTATTGCAGCTGCCACATGATTATTAGAGTTTCGCTTTCCTGACCATCAGACTCGATACTGTGTCTGAACAAACCTCACCTAACGGCATTGAGCACTGTTTGGGACTTTTCGCTTCTACCTACCTACCTACCAACACTTCACACAAAACAAGAATAGATCATTTTATGAAATTACTTCACCCTACACTTACTTCATAGATGGAGTTGTACTTTACCAGTTCTTCATTATTTGTGTGTGTGTCTTTGTGTGTGTGTGTGTGTGTGTGTGTGTGTGCACTCAGAAATCTTTATATATAAAAGTCAAGTTGTGTGTCTGTCTCCTACGATTTAGATTCCTAACTACTCCCACATTTTGCGGTGCAGTTTAACCAAAACCGGGTATCTTATAGTCGTGATTCATATCGAGCCCTTCTGGGTATTAGCGCGCGTCTATGATGAGTCTACGATTTAAAAAAAAAATTTACCATCATTTTTTCCATTTTAATGCATTTTTTTCGCTATTATATAAGGGAAGTAACTCTCTAAAAATGCTTATATAGTTTTTTCCCTTGCAAACCCGAGCAACGCCGGGCGATACTGCTAGTAATACATATATGTCAAATATATAACTGCAAACTGCTTATGTTTATATATTTATATTTCCACTTAATAATTAATCCATGCATAATTACGTATCATTATGTGTGTGTGAGAGAGAGAGAGAGAGAGAGAGAGATAGAGAGAGAGAAGAGAGAGAGAGAGAGAGAGAGAGAGAGAGGGGGGGGAAAGAGAAAGGGAGAGCGAATGTATAGGATTTTGTGTTTTCTTTCTCATATTTGCCGGATGAGCAGTTCGAACGGCTGGCTTTAACCCACGATAACCTGCATGGAAATATATACATGTCTGAATGTACATAAGTGCGTATAACCATACACACACACTCATATATAATTTGTGTGTATGCATGGCTGCGTGGTTAAGAAACCCGCTTTGTAATTAAGTGGTTTGGAGTTCAGTCTCACTGCACCGCACCTTGGGCAAGTGTCTTTCACCATAGCTCCGGGCCGACCCATGCCTTCTGAAAGAATTTGGCAGATGGAAGCTGTGTGGAATCGTGTCGTGTATGTCGCTTGATAACTGGTGGTGTTTATTTACGTCCCCGGCACTTCGAAGTTCGACAGTCCAACGACTGAAAGCCAAAAGAGAAAAGGTATGTGTGTGTGTGTGTGTGTGTATGTGTGTGTTTCGAACTCCGCCTTCCTAAAACTTTATAACTTTATACATAAGAAGACCCTGATGTAAAAGTTTATTCGTCTTTATTTAACATCAAAAATAAGTATTTACAGCATCAAATCAACATCGCCGATCAGGTTTTTAGCATAGAATTTCTTTTTACCTCTTAGTTTGAGAGGGACGGGCTTTGTCCGCGACTCATTATTTTATTGGGGCCTTCGAGAGAGAGGCGGAAGAAGTGAAATTATCCTCAGGTCAGAGACCTACCCCTAATATTTGCATCAGAGCAGATTCTGTTAAGAGCATCAAAGGACGAGATGGTGGTGTTAAACAGGGGACGGATTAAGTCTGCACAAGTGGACCATGGTTGGATTTGAACCCAGAACATAAAGACACGGGACAAATACCACAAGGTATTTCTCCCAACTCTCCAACAATTTCACCAATTACTGCCCTGGATTTATACTTTATTTTATCGACCGTGAAAAAATTTAAAGGCATCTGCGGGATTTGAACTCAGAAAGCAAAAAGTTGAAACAAATAGAGTAAAAAAATATTTACCATTATACCCTAACGGTTTTGCCAGTTCTTCGCTTTATTGAGTAAGATATTTCGAATCGCTGAGAGAGAGAGAGAGGAGAGGAGAGAGAAGAGACAGAGACAGATGAGGGGAGAGAGGGGAAGAGAGGTGGAGAGAGGGAGAGAAAGAGAGAGAGGAGGGGAGAGAGGAGAGAGAGGGACGAGAGAGGGGGAGGGAGAGGGAGAGAGAGAGGAGGGGAGAGAGGGGGAGAGAGAGAGGAGGGGAGAGAGGAGAGAGAGAGAGAGGAGGGAGAGAGGGACGAGAGAGGGGGGAGAGGGAGAGAGATTATAAGGTGGATTAAACCAAAGCGTATCCTGAGAGTTAATTGGTGAGCGATGGAGAGAGAGAGAGAGAGAGAAAGAGAGAGAGATAACTTTTAGGATTTTAATATTTGGATGTGGTTTGGCTGCCATTCTGTAATGCAGTTTTAATATTCTTTGCTTGAATTTATTCTCAGTGGTCGTTGCAACTCTCTTGGAGTTACAACTAAAGTTTGTTGACCAAGCAAACTGTTTCCTTCAGACTGCGTTCTGTCGTCATTTGCCAAACTGGTATCTTGTGATAAAAGATAGCAATCAATGCCTACGTAGTTAGCTACACACACACATAACTGCTGCATAAACACTAAAGATATATCCACAGTAACTAAAAGGTCAATAACAGATCGTTAAACTCGAACCATGGCAGTACATCCGGGTAGAATCAACTTGCACTGATGATCGATATTAATGAAAATATATGCTTTCTATTCCGTCTACACGCACACACACACACACACACACATATACATATTATATACCCGTATACATTTACTCTTTTACTTGTTTCAGTCATTTGACTGTGACCATGTTGGAGCACCGCCTTTAGTCGAGAAAATCAACCCCAGGACTTATTCTTTGTAAGCCTAGTACCGCTAAGTTACGAGGACGTAAACACACCAGTATCGGTTACCAAGCGATGTTGGGGGAACAAACACACACATATATATATGCGACGGGCTTCTTTCAGTTTCCATCTACCAAATCCACTCACAAGTCTTTAGTCGGCCCGAGGCTATAGTAGAAGACACTTGCCCAAAGTGCCACGCAGTGGGACTGAACCCGGAGCCATGTGGTTGGTAAGCAAGCTACTTACCACACAGCCACTCCTTTCACACACACACATATACATACACACACATACATATATATGAGAGAAAGAAAAAAAGCGACCACACGCCTTAATTCACTTCCCTAATGGTGATGGTTTTTCTTGTCTGCACTGGACGTTCACATTCATACTTGAATCAAGTTGGTGTTCAATTTCAAATTACAGCGCTCCTTCGCCATATCTCGGTTCACCTATCGTGCACTTAGTACATCGCTGAATTTTCTGACTAATATATGTAAATTTATATCACGGACTCCTCAGTATATCGCGGGTTTCTGCGGCGGATAGGATTTTAGATTTAGATTATTTCCGTGAGAGGTTTTGTAACGGAACATCCGCGATAGTCGAGGGGTTACTGTACTTTTAGACTGAATTTATTAAAAGCAACAATAATTACCACAGCTTTAAGCACAAAGCTACCAGTTTTGGAGAGAGTGTGGAGTTAAGTCGGTACTATCGACGTCAGGTTGATGAAAGGGTTAGACTTTCGATTTATAAATAAAAAGCTTAATGTCGTAAAATGCTAATTAGCTTGCTGTTAAAATACGGATTTAAGCACACATACACACACATACATACAAACTCAAGAATGAATTTAAGAATTGAAAGCTCAGCCTGATCCCACAGTGTTCCTCTGGATTCAACAATACTATCAGTATTTCTACACCACTTGTCCACTCATATTTCCGTTGACCAAACACCTGGTACAGTCAAAGGCACACACCTATATATGAGATCCCGTCAACACAGCCATTATTGTTCCTTGTTTCTGTTGTCAATTTTTTCCAGTTTGTCAGCCTAAAGTATGATGTGTTTCTTTGCCGCGCAAAGAAACGCTCAACAGATTCCATTGTTGGTTTCAGCCAACCGCGTTACACATACACCGTGGTTAAGCGAGCTCGGTGCTCGACCTTTTCCGGACCTGTTTCTCTATTAGTATATACTAGCAGTATCGCCCGGCGTTGCTCGGGTTTGTAAGGGAAATAACTATAAAGCATTTTTAGAGAGTTATAGCCAAAAAATAGCCAAAAAATGCATTAAAAATGGAAAAAATATGATGGTAAATTTTTTTTTAAATCGTTGACTCATCGTAGACATTTTTAGAGAATTACTTCCCTTATATTTAAAAAAAAATATGCATTAAAATGGAAAAAGATGATGGTAAATTATTTTTAAAATCGTTGACTCATCGTAGACGCGCGCTAATACCCAGATCGGCTCGATATGAATCACGACTATAAGATACTCGCTTTTGGTTAAACTGCACCGCAAAATGTGGGAGTAGTTAGGAATCTAAATCGGAGTAGACAGACACACAACTTCACTTTTATATATAAAGATATTGTAGCGGCACAAACAGCCAGCGCCATATTGGATGAGATCTCGCGGCAGCCATTGCCATCTTCGAGACTGGAGCGAGACCTCACCTGCATCCATTTGCCATGCGCGACATCACAACGAGGCTCGCGATGGAGAAAACTATATAAACGGGAAACCGATTCAGACCAGCCTCTTTTGGCGCCGTTAAAGAGCAGCATTGGCTGAACACCAACACAGGCAGCAGCGCTTTCTGCCTGCCTATCTCCAGGGGCAACGCACCCGCACTATTCGGAGCTTATGATGGTAGCTGAGAGCAGCACACTTCACCTTCCCTGTAAATAAACCAGTTGTAAATAGCTGATGTATTTGAAGTCTTTTCTCTTCGCCTACTGAAAGTCTGAACTACATAAAGAACAAGAAAAAGTTGATGAAAAAAGAAGAGATTTCCTCCGATATCATAAACCTTGCCATTACTAAAATAGGTTTTTATCATCCAAATTAATGGATGATTTAGCGATTCGCTAATGTTTACATGTGAAATTAATATAAGCAGCAGGTTGCAATGTGTCACCAAAATGGAGAATTCTAATTGTCACTAAACATGACTCAGGTGTTAGAAAACACACCTACATTGCTAGAAATAAGAGCTAAAATGCTCCAACGCTGTAGTTAACGCACATTAATGAAAACATATATACTAGCAGGGACCTTAATTGTCCGAAAAATGTCGAACAAGAATTAAGACTGATGTCAGTTTCTGTTGCCTCATCCATTAAAACAGAGAAATAGGTCCGGAAAAGGCCGAACATTGAGCTGGTTTAACTGATGAGGCAACGGAAATTGCCGAAACTGACGTCACTCTTAAGAATTCTCGGTCGACATTTTCCGGACTATTATGGTCCCTGTTAGTGTATATGTTTTCGTGAACATTAACTACAACTTTAGAGCATTTTAGCTCTTATTTCTAGCAATGTAGGTGTTTTTTTAACACCCCAGTCACATTTAGCGACAATTATGATCCTTCTTTTTAGTGAAACACTGCAACCTGCTGCTTATATTATATATATATATATATATATATATATATGTGTGTGTGTGTATGTGTGTATGTGTGTGTGTGTGTGTGTGTGTGTGTGTAAGTAAAAAAAACCAATATATATATAGTGCATTAAACCTAAGTTGTAATATTTAATTTGTTTATCCACATAATTGACTATATGCCTGTGTATGTATCGTTGTTTGTCCTCCACCACAGCTTGGTAACCGGTGTTGGTGTGTTTACGTCCCTGTAACGTAGCGGTTCGGCAAAAGAAACCGACAGAATAGGTAGCAGGCCTTAGAAAATAAGTTCTGGGGGTCAATTCATTCGACTAAAGCTTCAAGGCGCTACTCCAGCATGGCCGAAGTCTAATAACTGAAAAATTCGAATACGTACACACACACACACACACACACACACACACCGTATATTTGGTGGTGTGGTGATTATGTTTGTCGACCGTTCTTAATTAGTTCATTGAAAAGAAACTAAATAAAAAAATAAAATAATAAAATAACTGCAGAGAATTTAGTCTTACTCCAAGGTTTCTGTGCGGGAATGCCATAGATGTGAAAACCTGACCAGAATTTTTGCAAAAGAGATGATTCTGCTCTAGGCCCCTAGGGAGGAAATCGATCGAAATAGCAATAGTTGGCAGTTTATTCCTTCCCCCAAACAGTATTGTGTTTACTTTCAGCGAAGAATAACACATTTGTGGAATTAATTCGGAGAAGAAACATTTAAACACATCAAGCATTTTTAGAAAATAAACCTTGTTTTATTTTGTTCTTTTGAGGAGCAAGTAATTTTTTTGGCCTTTTTTTCCCTGCAGGCGTTCTTTCCCCCATCATGCATTGCGACAAAGCCAAGCTGCAACGTCACATCGAAGATAATGGACGATTATCCGAAATAGTCGGTCGGGTTTTGTCAAATGTATTTCGTTTGTCCCATTCAATTCATTTTGTATTCTTGTAAAAAAGCAAACAGAGAAATCGATAAAGAAATCAATAAAAATCGTATCGATTAAAATGTTAAACAATTCCTCAATCTGCAGCGTTGATTTTTAGGGGCGAGGCCAATGATAATATGTGTTTTCTCTCCCTAGTTTAGCAAATATTATTCAACGTACATTTTGTAAAATAAACAACACAACATTTGGTTGTTTTTCTCAAGCTTCCCGTATTGTTTAAATAAATGTTTCCTATATATCGCTAGGATGTAGAATGTAGCTAGTGTATATATATATATATATATATATACATATATATATATATACCTGTATATTTATGCATATTTTTGTGTGAATGGATGTATTTCTGTATGTATGTATATTATTCTGCTTTTGTTTTTAATTTATCAGTTTTAGAGAAAATGCCGGTTTTCAACTGAAATAAAAAAAATCTTTCATTGGAATCCAAACAGAAATTAGATAGTCATGGTGTAGGTATGTACGTGCGCACACGCATGCGTGTGTATGTATGTATGTATGCACATGTATGTAAGCATGTATGTGTATGTGCTTGCACGCACATCTGGTTGTACGCATGCGTATGAGCGTATATGTACAATCTTCTCACCAACAGAGAAAATAAGACAGATTCCATCCCAGAATTTGGGGTTTTTAATGGAATTTAGAAACCAGCAGGATAGTTCCGTGTCTACAGATGTATACCTGAACACGTGTTTATTCGTAGATGCATGCATATCATTGCAGTTTTGGATCCACATGTTTTGATCTTGATTAGTGTGTGTGTGTATATATACGTTTGTATGTTTATACGCATGTGTACATGCACATATTACACACTAAACCTTTGAAATGTTTTTCATATATTCACAGTTCCATTTATAATTGGTAATTGTAAGTTTTTTTAATTAACCGTGTCATTTCTGGTCTTGAAAGTCATCGTTCGTCAAAACTCAATGTAGGGGTAGAGGGTTCTTTTTTTTATCTTTAAGATAATATTGCTAGAAAACTGGGTTCTTTTACCTACCAAGCACCGCACCCCATTTTTCTCAGTTCCAGATCATTCTGACTAGTCTATTCAACATTTTACGGGAGTATTCACCAGAATGTTCTACCAATATCCTTTCATAATGTGGGCCAGTTTCTTCTCACTTCACAGAAAATTCTTATGTTGTGATATTCAAGGCTATGCTTTCTACCGACATCTTTGTAGAAATATATTCTAGAAAGTACAACCAAGGCTAAGACAACCTCGCTCTGTCCTATGACTCCATCTTGAAGTTCATTACAGGAAATGATTGTACTCTTTCCGGCAGGACACAGTTTTGATATATTTCAAAACGACATGCTCTCTGGGGCGTTTATTCTTGCAGAGGAAATCTAAGGTAGATAAAATCTTGAGGACATTTTCAGAACCTGCTGATAGCGTGGGTCACATCTTCGGTAGTAATTCCATAGAATCTGCATCAGTTGTCACAACTAAGTGGTTTATCTGTATCCTTTATCTCTATAAAAATCAATATTCCATTTTTATTTCCAGGTAATCAATATTAAGTGCTTATCTTCTGATGTGGAAATATCTGGTGGTGGTTAATGGTTTACCCTTTCTAGCGGCAATGACCCAGAGCACATCTAGCGTCCAGTCAAGTAATCCAAATGCTGGTACCAGGACATATGCAACAAACAAATTGCAGGTTACTAGTTTATTGTATTTACGAAACTCAAGGGATCATGTTTATATCATTCCACCGAAATATTCTATGGAGAGGCCCAGGTGTAGCCGTGTGGCAACACGCTTGCTTCCCAACCACATAGTTCCGGGTTCAGTTCTACTGCGTGACACCTTGGACAAGTGTCTTCTACTATAGCCTCGGGTCGACCAGCCCGTCGTATATATATGTGTGTGTGTTTCGATGTTGGTGTGTTTACATCCCCGTAACTTAGCGGTTCGGCAAAGGTGATCGACAGAATAAGTACTAGGCTTACAAAGAATAAGTCCTGGGGTCGATTTGTTCGACTAAAGGCAGTGCTCCAGCATGGCCGCAGCCAAATGACTGCAACAAATAAAAGAATGAAAACAAGCACTCCGTCGGTTGGAACGATGAGTGTTTCAGTTGATCAACAGAACAGTCTGCTCATGAAATTAAAGTGTAAGTGGCTGAGTATTCCTGGGACAGGTGTACCCTTAATGTAGTTCTCGGGGAGATTCCTACGATCCAGACAAATTTCAGATTTCCCCGAGGAAAAAAATAAAGGATTGCCTGCAATTAAGAGTGGCAGTGTGGTAAGTAGCTTGCTTACCGACCACATGGTTCCTGGTTCAGTCCCACTGCGTGGCACCTTGGGCAAGTGTCTTCTACTATAGCCTCGAGCCGACCAAAGCCTTTTGAGTGGATTTGGTAGACGGAAACTGAAAGAAGCTCGTCGTATATTTGTGTGTATATATATATATATATACATGTGTGTATGTGTGTGTGTGTATGTTTGTTTGTGTGTGTTTGTCCCCCAAACATCGCTTGACAACCGATGCTGGTGTGTTTACGTCCCCGTAACTTAGCGGTTCGGCAAAAGAGACCGATAGAATAAGTACTAGGCCTACAAAGAATAAGTCCTGGGGGTCGATTAGCTCGACTAAAGGCGGTGTTCCAGCATGGCCGCAGTCAAATGTCTAAAACAAGTAATAATAAAAAAGAGTAAAGAGTAATTTATAAACACCACCACAGAGTGACCGTCTCCTTGAATTACACCCCTGCTATATTTTATCCTGACGGAAAAGATACAACCACATCCACCATTTAACTTAGCGAGAGAAGCCAAGAGCAAAGACCGCCTTGACTGTGGTTCTTAGAACCGCTGACATCCCTGAGTGACAAAGAGAATCTGGATGGAAGCACTCCGTCAGTTACGACGACGAGGGTTCCGGTTGATCAACAGAACAGCCTGCTCGTGAAATCAACGTGTAAGTGGCTGAGCACTCCACAGACACGTGTACCCTTAACGTAGTTCTCGGGGAGATTCAGCGTGATACAGAGAGTGAGAAGGCTGACCCCTTGAAATACAGGTACAACAGAAACAGGAAGTAAGAGTGAGAGAAAGTTGTGGTGAAAGAGTACAGCAGGGATCACCACCATCCCCTGCCGGAGCCTCGTGGAGCTTTTAGGTGTTTTCGCTCAATAAACACTCACAACGCCCGGTCTGGGAATCGAAACCGCGATCCTACGACCGCGAGTCCGCTGCCCTAACCGCTGGGCCATTGCGCCTCCACGAAGAGAATCTAATACATTCTCAAAAGCTTGTAAACCAAACCATTGCTAATTTTTTCCGATGCCGTCGCACATCTGACCCCGTCATTTTGTTGATTTTCAAGATCTTCAGCACATCCGCGAATGCCAGCTCCTTGTTCTTTTGCGATAACATCGTTATTATACCAGAAACACTGGAGAAATAGATTGTTACCCAACCACACGGTTCCGGGTTCAGTTCCGCTGCGTGGCATCTTGGCCTAGTATCTTCTACTATGGTCCCAGGTCGACCAAAGCCTTGTCAGTGGATTTGGTAAACGGAAACTAAAAGGAGCCCGTCGTGTGTGTGTATGTGGGGGCATGGTTTCAGGGTTCGAGGCTGCAGCTTACTGAGTGAGATGTCAACACCCTAACCACAAGCCCACGCGCGAACACACATATATGTATGTTTACAGGGGGCAGTGTATATGTATTTACGTCTATTCGTGTACGAGTGCACACGTATCTGTGTACGCGTGCAGACCTGGAAATGTGTATATGTACGTGTGCACGTTTTATATATATAATATATATAATCTTTCCTTTTTAAGTCATTAGACTGCGGCCATGTTGGGGCACCACTTTGAGGAATCTTTAGTCGAATGAATGTATCCCAATACTAATTTTTTTAAAGCCTATGCTTATTCTATCGGCGAGCTGGCAGAAACGTTAGCACGCCGGGCGAAATGCTTTGCGGTATTTCGTCTGCCGCTACGTTCTGAGTTTAAATTCCGCCGAGGTCGACCTTGCCTTTCATTCTTTCGGGGTCGATAAATTAAGCACCAGTTACGCACTAGGGTCGATGTAATCGACTTGATCCGTTTGTCTGTCCTTGTTTGTCCCCTCTGTGCTTAGCCCCTTGTGGGTAATAAAGAAACATATTCGATCGGTCCCTTTTTGCCGAACGTAAACACATCAGCGGTTGTGGAGGACAAAGACACACACACACACACAAACGAGAAGGCAGGCAATATTAACTGATACGATGTCACATACATATATGCATGTATATACATACGTATTAATAAAGTATAATAAAATACAGAAATAAAAATAATGACAATTAGATGTTAATGAGAAAGCGATAATTGTTGATGGGAAACAAAAGAATGAGAGGAACAAAGCCAGGAAACAACAGCAGTGTAAGAGAGGGGAGAAAACAAAAGAAACGGAATGATTTAGAAGTGAAGAGAATTCTGTGACGACAATTGAGCGAAAATAAAGCGATAAACATTTTGCACTGGAAAGTCTGAAGGAACAAAGGTGGCTTTGTGATTCAATGTGTGTGTGTGTGTGTGTGTGTGTGTGTGTGTGTGTGTGTGTGGACAGTGAGGATGAGAGAGAGAGAGGTAGGCCAAGGAGGGGAGAGAATGCCTGGACTTCTGTCGGACCGTCTCCCTTGATGCAGGGACGGGAGGGGCTGTAGATGTCGTAGGAGTTGTGTGCGAGCATATATCTACCTACATAAAAAAAAGGATGTGAGTGTATGTGTGCGTGTGTGTGTATATATATATATATATATAATATATATATATATATATAATATATATATGACAAATACATGGCTACAAGCTAGATAGATGGGTAGACAGACTCACGTAAGGAAATATACATACACACACGTGTGTGTATGTGTTATTAGCGACGTAAGCAATATTAGTTCAATGTGTGTGTGTATGCGTATGTGTGCATGAGAGAGAGAGAGAGAGACTCAGATATACAAATGTATGTATATACTTATATACACCATCCAGTCGCACACATACACGCATATGTATGTATAACTTCCTGTCACGAAATACGTGATAGCCAAAATATTATGACCATTAGTCACATTGCATTATCCATGATAATTAGCCGCGGTATATATATATATATATATATATATATATATATATGCATTATATATATATATGCATATATATATAATATATATATATATATATGCATATATATATATATATATATATAATATATATATATGCATATATATAATTATTTATTTGTTTGTATAAAAATTGATGTTAGTCAATTGTTGTTGATCAATATTTATCTATTTTCTGTTTACTCACATATATATATATATATGTATATATATTTATTCAGTACCCTCGAAAAACTTCTTCACCTTATTCTGTTCCTGACTCTTTCTGTAGTTTCTTTTTACTAAAGTCTCACGCATGCTCAGTCGGTTGCTGATCTAGCTCTTCTTCTACTTGCAATTATTTACATTGTCATCATTAATGATATATCGTCGGGCTATTTTGTTTTAAATGTCTTAAAGGAAAGTTTCCATCGGTGGATGTACCTCTATCTCTGCATTTGTATTTCTTTCATATACACACGACGAGTTTCTTTCGGTTTCCGTCTACCAAATCCATTCACAATGCTTTGGTAGGCTTGGGACTATACTAGAAGACACTTGCCCAAGGTAACATGCGGTAGAATTGAACCCAGAATTATGTGGTTGTGATGCAAGCTTCTTACCACAGACACGCATACGTCTCTGCGCGCGCGCGAGTGTGTGTGTGTGTGTGTGTGGTGTGTGTGTGTGTGTGTGTGTGTGTGTGTGTTTAGAGTTACTTGCAAGTCAGCATAACCTGGTAGATCGTACGAAACTTTCGCTAATTGTTTTAGGTACACGTATTGTCGTGATCTGATATAGACAACCTCTAAGTTTCCCCATCATCGATGCAACGAAACATCGTAGATATAACAGTTAAAGCTAAGGGTGCACCAGTTGTCAGCTGGTGAACAACGGGAAATGATGTGCCTTGGTCAATGGCGCAGTGCTTCACTCGGTCCATTCCACTAAAATCTCAGGTTTTGTGCGCATAGTAGAAAGAATGTCGTTAGAATAAAACACTCTATATGCAGTGCAGAAATAGAAAAGCAGAATATTAAATGGTATAATCCTCCGTATAGTTTAAATGTTTTTCTTTTCTTTTAATGCTTATTAACAAGAATCTTCATTGTGAACCATCAATATAAGCCGTAGACGTAAAAATCGCGTTTTGATGAACTATAGTTGCACAACAAACGCCACTGCTTCCATAACCAATGTAAAACGAGAAAGATTTACAAACCTAACACCCAAAATTCTCATCTATGCAATTATAACACTCTTAATAGCTAAAGTACCAACGGCATGTATCGTTCTGAAATATTAGTTTATCAAGTTGTGTTTTCTCTTACAAAAATCAGTGAAGCAATAAGATATCGCGAACTCAGTGAAAATTATTTTAAAGGAACATTCTCGCAACCTTCAGGTACTTAGCAGAAAGCGCCACCATTTCATTAATATTGCTATTATAATTAAAAAATCGATTAGTTCAATATAGAACATGTTTCCCATTAAGTAAGTATTCCAGAGACGAGAGTCTTGTCTCGTACAAATGTAAAGCGCTTTATTTCAGCTTGTGCAATTTTGAACATAAAATCATAAGAAATTCTTGCAAACGTTTATAACGGTATTTCTTCAAAAATTTCAAATATCAACAGGTTAAAATAGTTTAATCATCGAAATGAAAGCCATTCTACAACAGATTGCGGCGTATAAAACATTGTTTACTATCAACCCTAAAACTATCATCTGCCTTGCGGAAGTGTATTTTACACACATGATACTAAAGACATGAAAATATCGCGTGTTCGTTGAGTAACACTAGAAAAGATGATTGTGTTTCCTCAGAGTTTTTGGTAACCAATCAAATTTTGGTGAATAATATGTTGATGCGATTTGAAATGAATTACACAAAGTATTGAGAACTTTTCGTTCGTTTTATCTTCTTGCAGTCACCGGAATGGGGCCATATCGAGGCGCACCTCAAACAGTTTGGTCGAACGTATCGACCCCAGAACCTATCTTTAAGTCCGATACTTATTCTATATTCTTTTCTGTCGAATTCCTAAGTTGCAGGAATGTAAACAAACTCACACCGTTTCTCAAGCAGAATGGGGAAAACACAAACAAAGAAATACTACTACGGTACTCCGTCGGTTACGACGATGAGGGTTCCAGTTGATCCGATCAACGGAACAGCCTGCTCGTGAAATTAACGTGCAAGTGGCTGAGCACACCACAGACACTTGTACCCTTAACGTAGTTCTCAGGGAGATTCAGCGTGACACAGAGTGCGACAAGGCTGGCCCCTTTGAAACACAGGTACAACAGAAACAGGAAGAAAGTGTGAGAGAAAGTTGTAGTGAAAGAATACAACAGGGTTCGCTACCAAGCCTTGCCGGAGTCCCGTGGAGCTTTAGGTGTTTTCGCTCAATAAATACTCACAACTCCCTGCTTGGGAATCGAAACCGCGAACCTATGACCGCGAGTCCGCTGGCCATTGCGTCTCCACACAAAGAAATATATCCACACACACATACGATTGGCTTCAATACAGAATCCGTCAACCATATTCCCCCACAAGGCATTGGTCAACCTCGGCTTACAATAGAAGACACTTGTCCAATGTGCTGTGCAATGGGATCGATCATGAAAATATGAGTTTGTAAAGCATGCTTTTTTAGCCACACCGCCATGCAAGCGCCTCTCTCTCTCTCTTTCACACACACACACAATTATATATATATATATATATATATATATATATATATATATATATATATATATATATATATATATATATATATATACACACATATACACCTTTGCAAAATGTAAAGGGCAGACGTGATCACATGTAAAACTTTGTGAATTCTCCTTTCTTTGACAGTTTTCTTTGTGTATGTTTTTTTTTGTCTTTGACAAAGCCATCACACTGGAGAAAATGGTAAAACACCATTAAGGAATAACTGTTGAATGTGGTGGTGGTGGTGGTGGTTTGGACTAGATAAAAAAAAAACCCAACACAACACAAAATCGTCCAAGTAATTTATCTAAGAGATGAAAGCAAACCGTTGTATGAAAGGACGTGTGTATAAGGTATAAATTAATACAGCTATGAATGAGTGTATATATGTAATATGTATAGACCTATTCACATACGCATGTACATATACACACACATACATACACACAAACATAATAAACGTACACACGCACATACACACGTAACTGGCCATCCGTCGGTTACGACGACGAGAGTTCCAGTTGATCCGATCAAAGGAATAACCTGCTCGTGAAATTAACATGAAAGTGGCTGAGCACTCCACAGACATGTGTAGCTCTTAATGTAGTTCTTGGGGGAGATTCAGCGTGACACAGAGTGTGACAAGGCTGGCCCCTTTTTGAATTACAGGTACAGCTCACTTTTGTCAGGTGAGTGGGCTGGAGCAACGTGAAATAAAGTGTCTTGCTCAAGGTCACCAGGCACCGACGGGAATCGAACTCGTGGCCTTACTATAGTGAGCCGATTAACCTAACCACTAAGTTACGTACCTTCAATACATAAGTACATAGCTATGTATGCACACACACAGACATGCGCACACACAGAAGGATACACACACACACACACACAAGCATACACACACACACAAGCATACAAACACGCAAGCATACACACACACAGACATGCGCACACACACACAAACACGCAAGCACGCACACAAACACGCAAGCACACGCAAACAAACACGCAAGCACACACACACACACACACACACACAGAAGCATCACACAAGCATACACACACACAAATGTACACACACATGTTCTTTCGTATATTTGAATTTACAAATGATTGGATAAAAGCACTCAATCCAAGTTCCCTAAGTTTGCAGACTCATACAAAACCGAGGCTATCCAATGACACTATTCCGAGTTTCGCATTTCCGGAACTGCACTGTATTCGTAAATCAGACCTGATTGTCCATACGTGATCGTCCTGTCTTTTTATAATTGCTGGGAAATCAGGTACACATTATCCATCAAAGACGTCTGGGTAAAATTTGAGTGGGATTTGGCTATTGTCTCGAGCAGGTTGAATGACGACGAAAATATACACATACACACACACAGCTATTTCAGGAAGCTTGGATATTCATTATTTGTTAATGGAACTTGCAAAACGTTTTGATTATGCTACCATTAAACAGTCACCCGTAGATATAACAAGTCCGGTTTTTGTCAACTTTCTCTCGATGAATTATAGTAATATCTCTGGCTGGCTGTTTCCGAGTTGTATACCAACAACCTTCTGCACATTCCATTTGCAAGTCATGAACATTACGATTATTACGTAAGTTCGAGTTTCCTGAAACAGCTGTCGAGTCACGAAATTGTGTATTCTCTTCGTAGTACATCTCAACGTATATACATACACATATCAATTACAGGCCAACTATTCGACAGTATACTGAGTTTCAATTGAAGAATAGTGCTGTTAGCAGTTACATTTGTCCATTAGTGTAGTCCTACTTTATTCAAGAAGATCGAGGCTGTTAATTGATGTTATTGGTTAGCGTAAGTTACAAAACCATGAAGTGTATGGTGACAGGTTGTCTACTCTTGCTTGGCTGGAAAGTCATCATTGAAATCCACGTATATGAATATACACATAGATATGCACTAAGTACTACACCCGAAAAAGATTTTGCTTTATGTGTGGTGGAAGATGAAAGGTTGTCGTCCATCGTAAAGTGTTCAGCCAAAACGTAACAGTTAGAGCAGAGAAATACCGTCATCAATTGGAAACCATTACGCAGCAAATAGTTGCAGTAAAAGTGTCCATCACTGATAAAACACGAAGGAATGTTGCTCGTACATGATGATAGTGCAGGACCGCATATTGTCCGAATCACAAAGCACAAAAAAAAAACGTAAAGTTTTTTTATCTCAGCCTCCTTCTTGTCCTGATCTTGCTCCACATTTTTTAATTATAGCAACAACATTATTTGAAGGAAAAACCGTTTATTAATTGTGGAGGGGTTAAATGACGTTGAGTTTTTCTTCACTTCGAAACCTGAAGAGTTTTACATCCAAGGAATCGCCAATTTGCCAAACATTGGATTATGCTACCCAATGAGGGGTGATATTATTTTGATTAAAGGGACATTCGTTTCTTACCCACCTTGAAGTGCGACGGGGCTTTTTTCCCAAACTAATATCGAATTACATATTCATGCATACATAATACACACGCGCATAAACATAAATACATACTCACGCACGCATTAAATATACGTACAAATATATGGCCAGATACACACTCCTCTACATACGTGTGTGCGTGTGGGGGGGGGGCGTGGATGTGTAATAAAAAGCTTGCTTCCCAACCATATGGTTCCGGATTCAGTACCACTGCATGGCACCTTGGGCAAGTGTCTTCTACTAAAGCTTTCACGCCGACCAAATCCTTGCGAGTGGATTTGGTTTATGGAAACTGAAAGAAGCTCGTCGTGTGTATTTATTCTTTTACTCGTTTCAGTCATTTGACTGTTGCCATGCTGGAGCACTGCCTTTACTCGAACAAATCGACCCCAGGACTTATTCTTTGTAAGCCTAGTACTTATTCTATCGGTATCTTTTGCTGAACCGCTAAGTTACGGGGATGTAAACACCAGCATCGGTTGTCAAGCGATGTTGGGGGACAAACACAGACACACAAACATACACACAAACACACACATATATATATATATACATACACGACGGGCTCCTTTCAGTTTTCGTCTACCAAATCCACTCACAAGGCTTTGGTCGGCCCGAGGGTATAGTAAGAAGGCACTTGCCCAAGATGGCACGCACTGGGTCTGAACCCGGAACCATGTGGTTGGTAAGCAAGCTACTTACTTCACAGCCACTCCTGTGCCTATGTGTATGTATATGTGCGCGTATACACACACACACACAACACACACACACACATATATATATATATATTATATATATATATATATAATATATATATATATATATATATATATATATATATATATATATATATATATATATATATTAATATATTTGTGTGTGTGTGTGTGTGTATTTGTGTTCCATCCCTGCTTGGCAACTGGTGTTGGTTCGGCAAAGGAGATCGATAGACTAAGCATCAGGCTAAAAGCAAAAATAAGTGCTGGTGTCAAGCTATTCTACTAAAAGTACTTCAACGCAGTGCCCCAGCATGGCCACAGCCTGACAGAGGCAAAAGGCAAACATGCATAGCCACAGATACACACATGCTTATATATAGGCAAATGCTTACACACACACGACGTATTCGGTGTGTGTATTTGAGGAAGCACAGAAACTCGGCTCCTACGCTCCAGTGGCATCGTTCATGGTCCAGTGGTATTCTTACCATAGTCTTTAAAGAGAACTTCTCTCGCATGGGAGATTTCTGCTGTAAAGCCCTTGCCACGTTTGAATGTACATGAACGTGTTAAATATAAATGTACACTCCTTTATTTAAATTAATGCTGTTTGGTGCTCAAATAGTATTTCACGTTATATGACGGTTCACAATGGAAGTATGTTTGCCATCGTGGCTAATATCATGAAATAAGGAATAGGTAACAAGGATCAAAATTCCACTTTTACCAAATGTTTTAGTGTTTATACAAAATGAAAGGAACACTAAATTTTTAGAAGAACAGTATTTATTACTTTAGACTAAAACTAGCAGTATAGCCCGGCGTTGCTCGAGTTTGTTTTTTAGTTGCGCTTAAAACGGCAGACATTGATGTCGCGTTAAAGTTTTGACAGTTTCAAGCTTTTTTGAAAAGTAAAAAGTTTACATTATGTAGCTTGTTATTCTCTTTAAGTGAACATTTTTCTGGTTGAAATACACCGAAAAATAGCGACACAGCGGTCAAAAATTCGTAAAAAATAGGGATTTTCATAGAAAAAAAGCGCCTTTTTGATGTAAATATTTTTTGGTGTTAACATGGTCCGATTTGAATTCTTTTCTTCTACGGAAGGAAGAGCGAGCCTTCTTCTATCATACTCTCAATTTTGGTCTCGGAAAAGATAGTGTTAGTTAAAGGCTACCAAACCTGCCACACACACACACACACACACACACACACAGACAACTTCAGCTTTATATGTATAGATTAAGAAATTTCTCATTTGTATATTTCCAGTATGTATATATATATAATATATATATATATATCAAAATGTAACCGCGTGTGTACCGTTGGCGATTTTTTTCCCTCTGTCTTCCCTTCTCTGGATCTTTCCTTCTCCTATGTTTCCGATGAAGAGCTCCGCTCGAAACGTTAAACCCTCCTTCTTTCCTGAGCGTCCAATAATACTATATTTGTTCCACGTCCTCGCGTTGTTGTGTTTTTTTGTGCTTTCTTGTTTGGATTAACTATATATATATATATATATATATATATAATTGCAGCGTGGAAGGTCTTTGTAAGCCATTTAAGAAACACACAAAAACCGTTAGATTCATTTCAACATTTAAATTTAATTTGTCAAGATATTTTCCTCGCTTTGAGACCACGACCTGTTAACGATGAAAATATTTTGACAAATTAAATTTAAATGTTGAAGTGAATCTAACGGTTTTTGTGTGTTTCTTAAATGGCTTACAAAGACCTTCCACGCTGCAATTGTTTTCGTTTCACTGCTATGCAAGTACATCTCCTATATATATATATATATATATATATATATATATATATATATATATATATATATATATATATATATGTATGCATGTATGTATCTCTGTTTTACTTATTTCAGTCGTTGGATTGCGGCCATGCTGGGGTTACGGCATTGAATTTTTAGTCGAATCAATCGACCCCACAGTACTTATTTTTGTAAAAGCTGGTTACTGATTCTATCGATTTTTTCTGCTGAACCGCTAAGTTACAGAGACGTAAACACCAACACAAATCGGTCAGACACACACACACACACACACACACACATACATATATATATGTGACAGTCCACCAAATCCACTCGCAAGGCTTTATTAGCTCAAGTTTAGAGCAGAAGACACTTAGTCCCAAAGGTGCCGCCACGCAGTAGGTCCAAATCCGGAATCATGTGGATGGGAGCAAGCTTCTTACCACACAGCCACACCTGTGCCTGTACCACAATATTTTTCTAAATTTTAATATAATCGCGATCGAGTCCATCGGAAACCTGTCTCTGCAAACTTTCGTGAAGAATTGTTTATTTTTTTTTACAATTATGAGACATCCATGTTTGTTTCATTACCGTAAGCTTCGACAAAAGAGACCAAGAAAGCACCGTCGTCGATTTGCTCAATCACGCAGTTAAATGAATGAAATAAGTAAAAATGTATACTATAATAATAATAATAATAATAATAATAATAATAATAATAATTTATAGACATTGTTGTGGTGGGTTAAAGAAAAAAAGAAACCAAGATCATGGATATTCTTTTCTACTCAGAACGTAAGGGGAGACGAAATACCCATTTCTTTACTACCCACAAGGGGCTAAACACAGAGGAGACAAACAAGGACAGATAAACGGATTAAGTCGTTTATATCGACCCCAGTGCGTTACCAGTACTTATTTAATCGACCCCGAAAGAATGAAAGGCAAAGTCGACCTCGGCGGAATTTGAACTCAGACCGTAACGGCAGACGAAAAACCACTAAGCATTTCACCCGGCGTGCTACCGTTTCTGCCAGCTCGCCGTCTTATCCAAGATCATAGATATTGCCATACCTGGAGATGCATGAGTAGATGACAAAGAACTGGGAAAGATGGAGAAATACAGACTACTAAAAGAGGAAGTTGCAAGAATGTGAGTAATGAGGGGAGTGACTGTTAACCCAGTAGTTTTAGGGACACTCGGAGCACTAACAACTGGGCCGAGAAATACGTCGGAGAAATTGACATGAGGGCGGAAACTGCTCTGTTGAGGACAGCTGGGGTTTTGAGATTGGTGCTTGGGTGGGGAGAATCTTCCACGATAAGTTAACATCCATGTACCAAAGGTTATAATTTGTGGAAAGAGACCCCGTAAAACATCTGTTAACAGGTTGCTGTCCTCTCTCACAGAATCAATCCGAGCAGGTGAGGCCGAGAGCTCGGAGAAGTAACATAGTAGTAATAATAATAATAATAATAATAATAATAATATAATAATAATAATAATCCTGTTCTATATGTCCACGGACATATGGCATAGTGGTTAAGAGCGTGGGCTACTAACCCCAAAGATTCCGAGTCCGATTCCAGGCTGTGACCATCATCATCATCATTGTTTGACCGTGGTCGAGACAATGGAATTTACCATGTTACGCCAGACTTCACGGTCCATCATAGCATTACAGAGGTCCTGTTGCTGGATGCTGTATCCCTGGAGATTACATCAGTGTAGGGGAGTGTGCGCCCTATGGTATTGCGAGTAGATGGCTTCCTGAGGAGAAGAGTAGAAATTACCTCTTTTTCAGCTCTACAACAATGTCCAGCAAACTGGAGTCTCTTACTTTTCACAAGAGATGACACAGGTGGTAGTTTCCCACCTGTGACCATAATAATTATAATTACACCGAAAAATACCCGAGGAATGAGAACTCAGGTTCGAAATTTCCCCAAGACACCTGATGAAGGTTGGAGAGTATATCAACCGAAACGTTGTGTTAACAACAAACAATATCCGTCAAATGTAAATAATGTAAATAATAATCTTTTTTATTATTGGTACAAGGCCTGAAATTCTGAGGAAGGGGTTCAGTTGGTTACAGAATCCCCAGTGGGTAACTGGACCTTATTCTGTCGTCCCCGAAAGGATGAAAGGCAAAGTTGTCCCCAGAAGTATTGAAATTCAGAATGTAAAGTTGGAAGAAATACTGTTAAGCACTTCGTCCGGCGCGGTAACGATTCTTGTAATTCACCACATAAATAATAATAATTATTATTATTGCTATTAGAGGAAAAGAGAAGTCAAATAAATGTTACGTACGTTTCGATAAACGAACGGCATTTATTTCAAAGTACATATAGCTATGCAATTCATGCCGTAAATTACAATTCATTCACTTCTTCAGACATTACAGTACGAATCACAATCAACTATTATTGGTCCCACGGTCAGCTTTCGTCTTTTTCTATTGAAAAAGCGTTTTAAAACAAAATATTCACATGCTTTTATTTACAGTTTCTATATGTTTCGGGATATTCCAAAATAAAAATCATTTCACGTTCTCTCGAGAAGTTTATAAAATCTTTATGAGGCTAACGATATTCAGTGTGTGTGTTGGGGGGGGGGGGGGCAACTGTGTACAATACGCGACGATGAAGAAGCCATTGTGTTGAAATATGTTTGTTGTTCCTTATTTCTTAAAATTTTATTAAATTGGTTTTACTGGATTTACTTCTCCCGCTTGTTGCTTTTAGAATTCAAAGTGTCCCGAAGGAAGTTTTCGTCAACTAATTGCATTGGTAATCCTAGTTAATCGATATGTTTTCTGGTCACTGTATTTACATATGTGAAACTCTGCCTTCTTCCCATAAATAAATCTAAGCCTTTTACCTACCGAAGACTCCCTGATATACGTATGAACATCTGCTATATGGACATACGTGTGTGTGTGTATAATATATATAATATATATATATATATATATATATATATATATATATATATATATATATGTGTGTGTGTGTGTGTGTGTGTGTGTGTATATATATTATATATATATATATAATATATATATAATATATATATATATATATATATATATATAATATATATATGGGAGTGGGTGTAATTGAGTGTTAAGATATATATATATATACACAAACATATCCACATATATACACAGTCACACACGTACATACACGCTCAAAAATATACATATGGACTCGTGTGTAGGTGTGTGTATATGCATGCATCCACATATGCACATGGTCACATATATACTCGCACATTCTTGTTGCACATATATTCATTATACATATATATACATATATATATATATACATATATATATATATATATATATATATATATAAACATACATGCAGTCACCCAGGAGACATGTCACTCACACATAAACGCGCACACGTATTGTGTGTGTGTGTGTGTGTGTGTGTGTGTGTAATTCATTTGCATGTCAGCATGAACACACGTTTGTCTTGGAAACAAATCCAGGCATGTTTCTTTGATAGTTTCAAGATACCACCCAGTCCTCCTCCCCATTCTTTCTTATTCAGTAACTGAAGTAGTTTTCCAAACCATAGGCGATAGTCTCAATAATAATGATGATGACGATGATGATGTTGGTAGTGATGATGGTGAAGGCGTCGAACGAAAACGAAGCAAATTAGTTTATAACTTTTCCTAACACGACTGGTCACAATTAAAACTCAATACACAACAATGGCGGCCGGTTGTCTTAGAAAGCAGACGAGAGCTGTTTCAACGCAGACGATACAATGGCGGTCGTTTGAATGGCAGAAGAAAACGACAAACTAAAGAAGCGTGGATAGAAATACAAATATACACTAGCATTCGAAACCAAACAGACTCCGTAGTTGTATGTGTTTTCATTCTATAGATCAACTACTTATGTTTGTATGTACATTAAACAGTTTCTTTCTTTGTTTCTTTTGTTGTTGATTTTTGTCGTCATCGTTGTCGTAGTGGTGTTGGCGGTTGTTGTTTTTGTGTTTGTTCGTAATAAGCTTTGGTGTTTATTACATGCTTCTATACAAGTGAATTGACTGTAGGACTACAATATACAACTAATGGCTGACAAGTAGTCAGCTCACATCTGACGGATGCTGTTTCACAATGCCAGCGAATAGGAAAACAGTTTAATTCTCCTTGCGTTGCTTTATTTAAATAATGAACAGGGAATAATCAACCTTTCTGTTAAACTTATCTGCCATAGTTAACCGTCCTATATCGGTTAGAATCATTCACACCACACAAACACTCCAGAAACCGGAGTTAAACTGACACTCTTACGATTTTCCTATGGTTACACGGAGAATCAAGGAGTTAAATATGCTTTATTGTTATCTATTTATTAAAAAAGTGGTTCTCCGTCAGTTATGACGATGAGGGTTCCAGTTGATCCGATCATGAAATTAAAATGCTAGTGGTTCAGCACTCCACAGACACGCGTAACCCTTAACGTAGTTTTCAAGGAGATTCAGTGTGACACAATGTGACAAGGATGGCCCCTTTGAAATACAGGTACGACTCATATTGGCCAAGTGAGTGAACTGGAGTAACGTGAAATAGAGTGTGTTGCTCATGGACACAACGCACCGCTGGGAATCGAACCCACGATCGTGAGCCGTGTACCCTAACCACTAAGCCATGCACCTTCACTAAGTTATTTACTAGTCTGAGGTATTCATTTGTGCCCATGCTACAGCATTTATTTTATAGACATACAGTATTCATAAGATTTGTAATATTTTATATTTCCAGACTTAAACAGATTTACTTTTTATCTACGCTTTTCACCGCCTCTCATGCAAAGGATATTTCTTTTTTTATATATAATTATTGACCTATTTATTTTTTTTATTTTTTGACCTCCTACTCACTTGCTCAAATCCGCCAAGCTGCCAAAGGGCTTTATCCGATTTCTTATGCAATTTATAAAACAAAAAAGAAACTTTTTTGTAATCTTTACTTATTGTATTCTATAAAAAAAATATTCCATGTGAATTGTATTCATAAATTTATTTATTTAATACGTTCTACGATATTGTTCATGATATTGGGTTGGTGCATAATTATTGCGGCTTTTTTCCTACACATTTTATTCAACAAATAGGCGCAGGAGTGGCTGTGTGGTAAGTAGCTTGCTTACCAACCACATGGTTCCGGGTTCAGTTCCACTGCGTGGCACCTTGGGCAAGTGTCTTCTACTATATAGCCTCGGGCCGACCAAAGCCTTGTGAGTGGATTTGGTAGACGGAAACTGAAAGAAGCCCGTCGTATATATGTGTGTATATATATATATATATATATATATATATATATATATATATATGTGCGTGTATGTTTGTGTGTCTGTGTTTGTCCCCTTAGCATTGCTTGACAACCGATGCTGGTGTGTTTATGTCCCCGCCACTTAGCGGTTCGGCAAAAAGAGACCGATAGAATAAGTACTGGGCTTACAAAAGAATAAGTCCCGGGGTCGAGTTGCTCGATTAAAGGCGATGCTCCAGCATGGCCGCAGTCAAATGACTGAAACAAGTAAAAGAGTAAAATCAATAACAATATCTAACAAAAACATTTTTAAAATGACGGTCTGACTGTCTGCCGAGCAAATGAGAAGCAGTAATTGAATATGGAGTTACGACTCGCATATCTGCTCTGATTTGGGGTTGTCGTACACGTCAAGGGCCCAATTAGAAGTCAAATAGCAGAAGACAGATCTGTACCCAAGATATACAAGATTAGGAGAACAGATGGTTCCTAGATATGTGTCAACGGACCCCGTGCTGTGTGGAGGTGCCCTGATGTTATATGTACCAGTCACCCTACCCAACAGTTAAATAGGCCCCGTACGTCAACGATAAACTCAGAAAATCAGGAAACCAGTGGAATAAACCGTAAACAAACTAACAGAAGAGAAGAAACAATTGCTGTATTTTTCCAAGAAAATCCACGGATCTTTAAAATTAATCATGGAGGTTCTTGATCATCGATTTCTGTAATACAGACATGACACGAGAGAGAGGATAAATTGAACCACTGCTGTAATTCGTATCTCATTATTTTACATTAATTAACCATTCTCTCTTTTACTCTTTTACTTGTTTCAGTCATTTGACTGCGGCCATGCTGAAGCACCGCCTTTAGTCGAGTAAATCGACCCCAGGACTTATTCTTTGGAAGCCTAGTACCTATTCTATCGGTCCCTTTTGCCGAACCGCTAAGTTACGGGGACGTAAACACACCAGCATCGGTTGTCAAGCGATGTTGGGAGGACAAACACCGACACACAAACATATAAACACACACATATATATATATATATATATATATATACACGACGGGCTTCTTTCAGTTTCCGTCTACCAAATCCACTCACAAGGCTTTGGTCGGCCTGAGGCTATAGTAGAAGATACTTGCCCAAGATGCCACGCAGTGGGACTGAACCCGGAACCATGTGGTTGGTAAGCAAGCTACTTACCACGCAGCCACTCCTACGCCTATATTTATATTTAAAACTATAAAAAATTCTGTAAGACTGTCGAAGATTTAAAGTCTAAACGTAAGTAGTAAATCGACAGCCGAAGTTAGCTGCGTAGATTAAAGATTGTTAACTCCATTGCAAGAATTTGATTTCTATTTGAAAAATATATATAAATTATTGTCCTTCATCGTAGACAACACGTGCTTCTCTTTCCATGATCACATATACTTACAGACAACAGGTCCCCAATGAGATCCAGTCTCTTGGGGCTACTGGCCATCACCTGTATGAACCATCCGGAACACCGAGCATTCAACATCTGCCGCTCATGCGCCTTCTTCACCAGGTACGTAGATGACATCCTCCTACTCACATCCTTCCGTGAAGAGGCTGACAGAATATTCACGACGTTCAACAATATGGACATGAATATACGGTTCGCTATAGAACATCTCGACAACACTGGATCCCTATCGCTGCTTGACTTCCAACTGAAAATAACAGAAGGAGATATCCACACCAAGTTCTACAGAGAAGCAGTCAGTGGAGATATGTTTGTCTAATACAATTCAGCCCTTCCACTCGGTGCCAAAATAGGATACGCCAGAAATTAACTTACACGCATCCAGAGCAAGTGCAGCAGGACAGAAGACCAGGTGACCCACACCACACACTTCCTAGATATATTGAAAACAAACGGGTACCCTAGATCCATTGTAAATCGTCTTAAGTACCCACGACGACAAACACGCCGAACACACAGAAAACCCAGCAACACATGCTTCCTTAAAATACCCCATTTTAGCGAGAGGATAACTACAGCCACCAGAAGAGGATTTGACATACAACTAACCCACTCTGGCTCCTCGCTGAGAAGAGACCTGGCAAAAAAGGAGCAAGGGACACTAATCATGCACACTAGCTAATTGCCCCCTGTGACACAGATTTATGCCAACGGGTAGATGTTGTGTATAGAATACAATGTTCTATGTGGGTGGCACAACAAGACCGTTACACATTCGCATCAGAGAATATCTAAACACGAGAGCCTCCTCCTTCAGAAAATATCTAGACAGATGCCGGAACACCGACAAAAGCATAACAGTCAAAATTGGGGCCAATGATAGAAATTTGGGTAATCTAAGAACTAAGGAAGTTATCCTCATAAGACTAAGGCCCCAAACTAACAACAGGCTGGAAATTAACAATCAACACATTATTTAGCTACATCTGGATGCGTGTAAGTTCATTTCTGGTAACAAGCTCATGGATTATACTGCATGTATAACGCATAACTTAGAAGCAGCGCTGCGGATGTGCCAACACACACGAGCTTGAGACATGGCTGCCCTCACGCACTTCTCATGAGGAATTCCGGAAGGAGATTTGTGGGACCACTGTAGAGACGCTTCCGAAAAAAAAAATTCAGTAACCGTTGGAAAACCGATTATTGCGGTGACCCGATGAATTCCTAGCAATATCTGAAGAAGGAATTTTTATATTCCGAAATATTATTATATCGATAATTTAAATAATAAGTTATTATAGTCCACTCTGCATTGTTGGGCCATTCAAGACACGTTACATTTCATTAATAGAATGGATTTTAGCCTCAATCGTATATTGTACTAATATCCCCCCCCACACACACACACGGGTCTTGAAGATAAATTGAAACTAATTTTAAGCAGTTGACTTAGTGGGTTTAACGTTACATTTTTTGAAAAAAAACTTGCTTGCTTGAAAATCTCATCCTTTTTATTTTTCAGGTAAATATGAAACTGATTCGACAACAGAAAGTTATGGAACAACAGAATCGTTCCGCCATTGTCGTTTTTGCCGCGCGCCGGGTACACCGTCGATAAAATTGTTGACGAAACTTCCAAAAGCAACAGTTAATCGTGTGTATAAACAATTTAAAGGAGAGGGAAAGATTGACAGAAAAGAACACAAGACTCGAAGTGATTCCAAGTACAATCCAAAGTTTCTCGCTGGCTTCAAACGCTCGATTGAAGCCAACCCATCCATATCCATGACAACTCTTGCAAAGAAATGCAATGTGTCCATTTCCACGGTGTCCAGAGATGTGAACGGGAACCTTGGCATGACTGGCTATGTTTGACGACGCCGTCACCTTCTAACAGCCAAGGCCAAAGGAATCAGAGCCGAGAGATGTCCAAAGATTCAGTCATCCACCAAGGTTCAGGAAAAACTTTCGTGTTTGTGGTTGAGAATGTCACTGTGGACGCAGAGGTGAATCCCAGAAATTCTCGAGTGATTGCATACAAATCTCCTGACATCGCCCTTTTGTTTCAGACTAAGAATGGTGCCTCTGTAATGGTATTTGGAGTCGTGGCGAGTGATGGAAGTGTCATGGGTCCACACTTCATTGAGTCTAGCTTGAAGATCGGCTCAAAGGATTATCTGGACATCTTTGTCACCTTTATGGAACAGAAATTTGGGCTTGACAATGTGGTGCTTATCCAGGATTCTACTCCATGTCATGGGTTAAAAGCAACACAAGCCTTCCTTGGTAAGAAGGTGCCATATTTTGTGAGGGCCAACATGTGGCCCAGTAATAGCCCAAATCGCAACATCTCGATTACTTTTTATGGAGCGTACTTCAAATAAGGACCAATGCTTCACCACACTCGAGTGTCAACAGTTTGAAGACCTGCATCGCACGTGCGACTTACAAAATCAAAAGAAGCGGAAGTTGCGGCAGTTGCAAAAAAAATTCGTTCTTTTGTAAAATCAATAATTGCGATGTTGAGTGATAAATGGGTTTGTTGTAATAAATGCTACATTAAAATTATTTCTGTCTACTACAATTATTTTAATATTTATAATTAGTTTTATGCATAGTAAAAGTTGTCTCAATTTATCTGTAAGACCCTGTATGTATGTGAGTATGTATATACACACACACACAGGGTGCAATGGGTAAATTGTCGCCATTTTATGTTTAATTTCGCGCATGCGCATTGTTTTTGATTTTGTCGATAACACAGTATAGTAGGGTCAGTTGGGCACCGTCTGTGAGAAAAGCATCATGACGCAATTCAATCTGCCAGAAATTCAGAATCGACATGCTGCATTGCTTGGCATTCGCTCCGTAAGCTCCAGTATGAACAGATGGTGAACACACAGAACAACCGTTGGCTTGCCGTGTCCCCAAAACATTTACCGAAAGAGATGAACATCAAGCACCTAGTCAACATCATGGCGTTTGGAGTGATCTCTAGGGATGGCGATGTTATGCCTCCATTCAGCTTCCCACACGACCTCAGACTCAATACGGAGGTCTACATCAAATGCCTGGGTCAAAAGGGTAGCTGTTGGAAGATCCTACGTCTGGCAACAGGACTCTGCACCATGCCACACAAGCAGGAGAATCCAGTCATTACTATCAGACAATTTCTGTGATCACATCACCCCTAACATCTGGCCACCTAACTCTCAAGACTGCAACCCCCTTGTGGGGGGCGCAGTTGAGCGAGAGACCAACCGAACTCCTTGTAACACCAAAGATCTACTGAAGACAAGGATTATGGCAGCATTCACCAATTTAAACAAGGCGATCGTCCAGAAGAGTTGCAGGAGATTCCAAAGTCGTCTGGAGGCCATGGTTAAAGCCAATAGCAATTTTATTGAATAAATTTATTCTTTAGTATTTCAAGACATTTTTATGTAATTTTGGTAAATGTATCTTAAAATGAGACGTCAGTGTTATTTTCAACAATTGCAGCATGGAAGATGTGAACACACACACACACACACACACACACACACACACACACACACACACTGTTAGTTTCACTTCAGCATTTAAATTTAATTTGTGTCAAAACACACACACACACACACACACTGTTAGTTTCACTTCAGCATTTAAATTTAATTTGTGTCAAAACATTTTCGTCACATTGAAACCGTGACCTGTTCACTGACAAAACTTCGTGCAACACATATATCTGACAGTGA
>NC_042998.1:203192248-203207248 GCF_006345805.1 Octopus sinensis | reverse complement strand
GCTGGAGTGTTTACGTCCCCGTCACTTAGCGGTTCGGCAAAAGAGACTGATAGAATAAGTACTGGGCTTACAAAGAATAAGTCCTGGGGTCGATTTGCTCGACTAAAGGCGGTGCTCCAGCATGGCAGCAGTCAAATGACTGAAACAAGTAAAAGAGAAAAAAAAAGAATACTATTGACAGTGACTTCGAAGTTACGGCCAGTCAACCCATCGTCTTATACATACATGCATATCTCTCTCATAGATACTTCCCTGGTTGTAGATAGACAGACAGACAGACGAGGGTAATATGCACACATATGTATAGAAAGATAAATATTTATATATAAAATACATACATACAACTATTGATATATACGCGCGCTCTAGTGTGCGCGTAGCAAATTAGCTCGAAGGAGTATTAATTTATGCTAATTTAGTATATCGTTGAAGGTCTTTATAAATTACTCTGAGACCCGACACAAAAGAAAGTGGGGTCTATGGGACGTCATATATATATATATATATAATATATATATATATATATATATATATATATGAATGACAGGGAGAGAGAAAGGGAGAGGCGTACTACATAAATAATGCAAAGCCTGAAATGATTTCAAACAGGAAATAAATAAATTTTATATAAAATGAAATCTGAAATTATAAATAAAAGAAAAAAGGCTTTCGGCATGAAGATAAGGGCAGGCGGATTTTATTTTTAAAATATGGTTTTAAAAGAGGGAAGTAAATTTAAAGTGAAGACCTTGACAATGAGCGAAGATGGGATTGTTTAAAAAGAAAGAGGTTATATTCTAAATACTGATTAAAAGGTTTGTGACACCCAACAGGAAACTCCGCTGGTAAAGTGAGGGTAAGAAGAGTCTGAATGCGTGAGGGACAATATATTGAACGTGTGTTTGTGGATGTGTATATGCGTGTAGATAGAAGGGTAGATTGACAGCTAGTTACAGAGAGAGGGAGAGAGGGAGAAAGAGAGAGAGAGGTGGGGTGAGGGTAGAGAGACAGACAGACAGATATATATATTTCTTTACTGCCCACAAGGGGCTAAATATAGAGGGGACAAACAAGGACGGACAATGGGATTAAGTCGATTACATCGACCCCAGTGCGAAACCGGTACGTTATTTATCGACCCCGAAAGGATGAAAGGCAAAGTCGACCTCGGCGGAATTTGAACTCAGAACGTAACGGCAGACGAAACACCGCAAAGCATTTCGCCCGGCGTGCTAACGTTTCTGCCAGAGAGAGACAAACAGGTAGACAGACCAAAAATTAACTCCTAGTCGCATGGTTCTGGGTTCAGTCCCAATCTGTAGCACCTTGGGGGGCAGGTGTCTCCAACAAAAGCCACGGGACAACCAAAGCTTTGGGAGTGGATTTGATAGGTGGAAACTGAAAGAAGCCTGTTCTTCACGTGTGTGTGTATGTGTGTTCAGCCACCGCTTGTCAACTGGTGTTGGTGTATTTACGTCCTGGTAATGTAGCGGTTCGGTAAAAGAGACCGATAGAATTAGTACCGAGCTAAAAATAAAAAAAAAGTGGGGGTTAATTCATTCGACTAAAAATTCTTGAAGGCGGTGCCCTAAGTGAATGTGAAAACATAATGTAGGTCCCAATGAAATAGGAACTCTTTGCCGTATAACGAGGGGTGGTCACAAACGATGGATATCAAATTCACCCTCATGTGTATACCTATTTCTTTACTACCCACAAGGAGTTAAACACAGAGGGGACCTACAAGGACAGACAAACGGATTAAGTGCGTAACTGGTACTTAATTTATTGACCCCGAAAGGATGAAAGGTAAAGTCGACCTCGGCGGAATTTGAACTCAGAACGTAACGGCAGACGAAATACGGCTACGCATTTCGCCCGGCGTGCTAACGATTCTTCCAGCTCGCCGCCCTATTCACCCTCATGTATATATCTGTGCGTATAAATACCCGCGGGTGTATATACATACGCATGTACTTATATTAAACCAATATACATCTTAATTGTGGTTTTTATTTCAATCCGGCGTCGTGTAAAGTGAAGTAAGGGATTGATAGATAGACACTGTGGACAGAAACAAACCTTTAACAGACTCTACACACATCTAGGCGTAGGAGTGGCTGTGTGGTAAGTAGCTTGCTTACGAACCGCATAGTTCCGGGTTCAGTCCCACTGCGTGGCAGCTTGGGCAAGTGACATCTACTATAGCCTCGGGCCGACCAAAACTGAATGAAGCCCGTCATATATATATATATATTATATATATATATATATATTTGTATGTATATATATGCGTGTGTGTGTATGTATGTGTGTCTGTGTTTTTCCCTCCAACATCGCTTGAAACCCGATGCTGGTGTGTTTACGTCCCCGTAACTTAGCGGTTTGGCAAAAGAGACCCATAGAATAAGTACTAGGCTTACAAAGAATAAGGCGGTGCTCCAGCATGGCCACAGTCAAATGACTGAAACAAGTGTAAAAGTAAAGTATCTGATACGATGTCTGTAGTAGATATACGAATAGATATGTTCATGATATTACATCTAATACGAACCACGTCTACAATGACAAACATTCACACACACACACACACACACACACACACACACACACACACACACACACACACACACACACGCAGAATAGTTAGCACGCCGGACAAAATGCGTAGCGGCATTTCGTCCGTCTTTGCGTTCAAGTTCCGCCGAGGTCGACTTTGCTTTTCATCCTTTCGGGCTCGATAATAAGTGCCAGTTGATGTAATCCCCACTTAAAACCACCCCTATAATTGTTGGCCTTGTGCCAAGAATTGAAAGCAATATAAATAACCAGGTGAGGGCGATGTGCTGGTGAAATCGTAATCGTGCCGGAAAGAAAGCTTAGCGGAATTTCTTCTGACTTTGCATTCTGAGTTTAAAACCGCCGGGTCCGACTTTGCCTTTCATCCTTTCGAGATCGATAAAATAAGTAGTTGCTGTAGATGAGCTGATGTAATGGCCTTAACCCCCACCCTCTCCGAATTTGCTGGTCTTTTAGAACTGAAAACAAGAGTTACATAATCACTTTCATAAGCTTACAACTGTTTCTGCTACGTTGAGCGTTGCGTGCAGAGCTAAGTGTTCACGTCGTCTGAAAGGGCACAAAGAAATAACTCGGAGTAACGCTGACGTTTATCACCATTAGCTCAAAACTAATTGTCCGACTCTTTCTTTCTTTCCATCTTTGTTTTACTCACGTTCTGTGTGTGTGTGTGTGTGTGTGTGTATGTGTGTGCGTGTGTTTTGATTCAGTCATTGGGCTGCAACCATGCTGGGGCACCGCCGTGAACAGTTTTAGTCGAACAAGTCGACCCGAGTACTTATTTTAAAGTCTAGTAATTATTTTAACGGTCTCTTCCAGTGGACAGCTAAGACAGGGGGACGTAAATAAACCAACACGCGTTGCCAAAATGCTGGGGGTGGGGGCAAAAACAAGACATCAAAAGACACACAGGTGACGAGCTTCAACACAGTTTCCGTCTATGAAATTTACTCACACGGCATTGGTGGGCACTTGTCCAAAATGCTGCGTTGTGGGACCGAACACGAAGCCACGAGATTGCGTGGCAAGCTTCTTAACCACACAGCCATGTCGGTGCCTCTCTCTCTTTTATTTGTTTGTCATTTTGACTGCGGTCATGTTGGAGCACTACTTTTAGTCGAGCAAATCGAACCCAGGACTTATTCTTTGTAAGCCTAGTAATTATTCTATCGGTCACTTTTTGCCGAGCCGCTAAGTTACGGGAACTCAAACACACCAACATCGGTTGTTAAGCGATGTTGGGGGGACAAACACAGACACACAAATATATACATACACATATATATATATTATATATATATATATGTATATATATATATATATATATATATATATATATATATATATATATATACTGCGGGCTTCTTTCAGTTTCCGTCTACGAAATCCACTCACAAGTCTTTGGTCGGCCCCAGGCTATAGTAGAAGACACTTGCCCAAGGTGCCACACAATAGGACTGAACCCAGAACCATGTGGTTCTTAACCATACAGTCACTCCTCTGCCTCTATGTCACTTTTTTCTTTTACTTATTTTAGTCAGACTGCGGCCATGATGGAGCATTGTCTTGAAGAATTTGTATTCTAATGAACCGGTCCCAGTGTGTTTTTCTTTTTTGAAGCCTGGCACTTATTCTATGGGGACGTAAACATACCAGCACCGGTTATCAAGCTGTAGTGGGAGACAGGTACAAAGACAAACGACGGGCTTCTTTCAGTTTCCGTTTACCAAGTCCACTCACAAGGCTTTGGTTGAGCCGAGGCTATAGAGAAGACGGTTGATCACGCAGTCCACGCAGTGGGACTGAACCCGGAACCATGTAGTTGGAAAGCAAGCTTCTTACCACACAGCTACGCCTGCACCTACACACACACACACACACACACACACGAAAGGTTTGTTTTTGTAATAATTATAGTAAATATATTATCAACGTTGCTATGGTCACCTGTTCTGCCACATTAAGAAAGATAACAGGAATATGACGATGATAGCGATGATGATGATGACCATAAGGATAGTACATTGAGATGCTGCTGTTGTTGTTGTTGTTGTAGGACTGGGTGTCGGAAGCAGGAGAGATGTAGGTTGGTAGGATGAGGAAGAGGTGAAGGAGAAGAGGAGAAGGTTTATTAATCTTGGCAATTAGAGCAGTTGATTTGTTGTCATGCGACACCGGGGCACAATGGGATAAGGTACGGCACCAGAGCAAGACACACGGCGGCGGTGGGGTGGGGTGGCTTCAGTTAGTAGCAGTGGTGGTGGGTGGAACGGAGTGTGTGGCGGAGGGTGTCCTCGAAGAACTGCATATTTAGCGAATGGTGTAAATCTCATTTCGTCACCCCCACCACCCACCTCGTCGGTGTTTACCTTCTCTTTGATAAATACGACCTGCGTTCAGCCTAATTCGTCCTCTAATTCTTTCTCTTATCCCATTAATACATATGCTATTGAATACGGTTTAGAAAACCCTTACTTTTCTGTAATATTCTTCGTAAATTTTGGCATAGGTGCAAGCGTGACTGTGGGGAGCTGGCAGAAACGTTAGCACGCCGGGCGAAATGCGTAGCCGTATTTCGTCTGCCGCTACGTTCTGAGTTCAAATTCCGCCGAGGTCGACTTTGCCTTTCATCCTTTCGGGGTCGATAAATTAAGTACCAGTTACGCACTGGGATCGATGTAATCGACTTGATACCTTTGTCTGTCCTTGTTTGTTCCCTCTATGTTTAGCCCTTGGTGGTCAATAAAGAAAGAAGAAGCTTGCCTCCCAATCACATGGCTCCGGGTTCAGTCGCACTGCATAACACCTTGGGCAAGTGTCTTCTACTATAGCCACGGGCCGGCCAAAGCCTTGTGAGTGGGTATAGACAGACAGACAGACAATTGTTAAAGAGGACAACAAACGTTATGGCAAAGCAGACGTCTCAAGTCATACACATTATTATTATTATTATTATTATTATCAAAGGAAAAAAATTCAAAGTCTTACAGCTGTTTCTGCGATATTCCGTCATCGGAAACGTATGTATGTATGGATGTATGTGTTTGGGAGTCTGTTCCCGCCCTACCATCGCTTGACAACCGATGTTGGGGTGTTTACGTCCCCGTAACTTAGCGGTTTGGCAAAAGAGCCGATAGAATAAGTACTACGCTTACAAAGAGTAAGTGGTCGATTTGTTCGACTAAAAGGCAGTGCTCCAGCATGGCCGCAGTCAAAATGATTGAAACAAGTAAAAGGGTGAAGTCAACAATTCGAGGATGAGTTCGTTACTTGATCAAAAGTAAAGTCGACAATGGTGGGATTTGAACATTCAACACAAAGAACCGGAAGAAAGGTCGCTAAGCGGTTTGACCGACGCGCTAATTGTTCTGCCAGTTCACTGTCTTCAATTTTCTTTTATATGCGTCTCATAATCTACTCCGGGAGATTGTTGTAGTTATTTGTTTAGCCCTGGGTCAATCCTACGCGAGCAAAGCGTATCATAAAAGACGTTCAAACTGTTATCAATCCATATCTTCCTGTATCATGGATTGCATCACACAAAATATGTTGTTTTTTTAAGTTAAAGGGCGACGTGACATCGGGAAGCTTCCCCCACCATCGATACTTCCATTGAAAACTGGAATTTTGGTTTTTTCCAGGAAGGCGAACCCAATCAACCCTAAGCTGTACAGACTATATATACATACACACATACATATACATACATGCATACATACACACATACATACACACATACATATACATACATGCATACATACACACATACATGCACACATCTACACATATATACATACACACATATATACATACACATATATACATACACACATACATACATACACACACATACATACACACATCTATACACACACGCATCTATACACACACACACACATACATATACACATCTATACACACACGCATCTATACACACACATACATATATACATACGTATGCACACATACACACACACACACACACACACACATATATATATATATATATGTGATGGTTTCAAATTGTGGCACAAAGCTACCAATATTAAGGAAGGCGTAAGTTGATTACATTGACCCCACAGTGAATCACTGGTACTTATTCTATCTGTCCCCGAAAGGATGAAAGGCAAAGCTGATCGCGACGGTATTTGAGCGCAGGACGTAAAGAGCCGGAAGAAATACCTATTTCTACTCACTCAGTCCAACTGCGTGTCACTTGGGTGTCTTTTACTGTAGCCTCGAGTCGACCCGCCCAAAGCCTTGTAAGTGGATTTGGTAGGCGGAAACTGAAAGAGGTCGTTCATGTGTATCCAGGAAGTTTTCTGGCATGAGGTTGGTTTGTATGGTTTCTTTAAGATTAAGCATTTGGAAGTGAGCGTAGATGATTTTCTGGCTGTTTCTGTTGTGCGGTCACTAATTCATGACAACCATTAGGCCATCGTCTCTATACAGGCCCACACTAAAATTGTTACCCATCTCTCGTCAGAGAAATAGACATACGATCTCGACACCTTAGTCCAGTATTAATTCCCTCATTGATGCGTCGCTCTAATTTCTCTCAACCAACATCCGTTGTTGTTAAAAATAAGCGTTATTCATCGGTCATTAATTCGAGTTCCTCTAATGAATGAGTCGTGTACTTAGATGTAAACTATTGCTATAAGGAAGATTTGAGTAAGGAAAGAAAAAGATCTATGTGAACGAATTGAATTCATTTTCTCCAGTTTCTCTTCCGATTTGTTTGCATCAGTCTATTACATGGCTGGTGTCTTCCGACGTGTTTCAATTTACAGAGGATTTTATTCTTTAATTTCTTGCTAATCTGGCCTCCAGTTTTAAAGTTCTCGTTGCGGTCTTTGAGTGTAACATATGGATTTCTCTTGGTGATGCAGTTGGATTTCTGTTGCATACGGAGATTGGGAGATAGGTAGGTAGATAGCCCCCCCCCCCACACACACACACAAACATATTGACAAATATACATACACATATTTACATATCACACACACATATTTACATACATGAGGCGGTATCAAAACGTCCCCGGACTAGTTCTGTAGCGCGCCAACAGATGTCAGCACACGGTTGCATGTGCAGTGAGAGCTAGCAATGACCTCCATGACGCAGTGTGCCGACATTGCTGTATTGACTTCGCAAGTAGTGAAATCTGTGTGTTTGTGATCACGTGTTTGCTGTAGTCTGCGATTTTTGTCACAGACAGGAAGTTGAAACAAAGAGCCAACGTGGAATATTTTGCGTTAAACTTGGGAAGTCCGCTACAGAGACATTGAGCATGCTTCGGTAAGCTTTAGACGACGAGGAAATGGGTCGTACGCCATGTTTCGAATGGCACGGGCGCTTCAAAGGGGAAGAATTCCCTGGAAGACGATGAGAGATCTGGAAGACCTGCCACGAGCGTCACCCTCGGGAATGAGGGGGGGAAATCCATCAGCTTGTAAATGAGGATCGTCGGAGGGCAACCAACGACATTGCTGAGGTTATTGGTCTGTCGAATGGGTCCCGGCAAGTAATCCTATCGTTTGGGTTCATCACGAACGACAGTGTATCCTGGCACCGAACTCGCCCCACTCGTGAGTTTCTCGCCAAAAACCACAGGGTATCTCTCCTGCACTCGCCATATTGCCCAGGTTTAGCACCTACAAACTTCCATCTCTTCCCCAAAATGAAAATGCAGCTCAAAGGTCACCGTTTTAACCTCGTTGTCGAGATCCAGAACGAATCGCAGAAGGTCCTCGACTTGCTTCCGGAGAACGATTCCCAGGCTGGATTCCGAAAATAGCAAGAACTCTGGGACCGGTGTATTGTTGCGAAAGCTGACGATTTCGAATGAAATGATGTTAAAACTTAGGTAAATAACTTATTTTTATTCAACATAACTAGTCTGGGAACACTTTGATAGCACCTTGTACATACACACACACACACACACACACATATATATATATATATATGATAATATACATATATAGATACATATGTATACGTAAGCACTCAAATTATACATACATATATGTGTGTATGTGTGCTGAAAATTCTACCTTGAGGGACGAGATGCTTTTTACTTCGTGATGATGATGATGAAGGGAAAGATGAAAATGATGCTGAATAATGAGGATGACATCTGTAAAGAAGGTGACGATCACGATAACTGACGATGTTCGTGATGTTCTGACGATGGCGACGCCTGACTATTATGACGACGACGGCGACGACGATTACGTTGATATCCTTATGACGACGATACTATGAACGGGATTATTATTATTATTATTATTATGTTGTTGTTATGAAGATTAGTAAGCGGTGGAGGTGTTGTGGGGGTGGGGTGGAGGTGCTCGTAGAACAAACAAAAGCAGTATAACCACCCTCCCCGACTCCCAACCTCCACACACGAAATGATAAGAAACGAAATGAAAATTCGGAGAATGTCCGAAAAGTCATGAACTTGGAGGAAACTGCAATCCGGAGACTGTCAGATTAAGATTCCGTACCATTTCTGTCTTAACTGGATTTAAATAAAAAAAAAAAAATGTTTATCTGTTTTGTAACAGGACGACACACACGCCTTAGTTGTCGTCTGCCAGGGACTGACGCATGCGCACTGCACTCAACACAGCAGACTTACTTTATAATCAACCAATCAGCTCACTAAACTAGACGTAAAATGACAACAACAACAATTAAAACAATAAATTAATTACCAATGCATGCTAATTAAGCAATGAAATGGATTGATGACTGTCATTCTGCTAGTTTTTATCTGTTCTCGTCTATTTTTCGTTTCAGCCTCACTTTCTTAAATATCTAAACATGACACGCATAAACAACACACACACACACACACACACATACACACACACACACACACACACACACACACATACACACCGTACAGATACATTCACTCATTCATTTTCAAATATAAACAAATAGACGACACACACATATATACGCCAACACGCTCCACCATATACTATAACACACACACACACACACCAGTACAAACATACGTACATACATATAGCACTAGTACATATGCAACACTTGATAGTACATACACACATGCAAGCGCATTTATACATACATCCGCACGCCATCAATCAAACCTACACATACATACGCCTGGACAGAAACCCCGCATATACATACATACATACACTCTCCTTGCTTCTATTTCTCTCTCCACCCCCCTAGTACCAGACCCTCCTATCTCTACACCCTGCCCCTCATTCAGATATAATTAAAAGGAAACAGTTTATGTAATAAATCTGTCTCAAACCATATCAGACACCGAACAGACAGACAGAGTTAAAAGTTTACTAACGATATTACGGAATAAAGAGTCCGATTCGGTTCTAGGTGGTCTCCTCTCCCTCACCCCATCGCTCAACATCAAACTATTTCACTCTCTCTCTCTTTCTCTCTCTCTCACTCCCTCTCTGTCTTTTCCAAAGTATTCTAAGCAAAACTCTGTTTGTGTGTGTGTTCGTTCCAAATTGGTGAATCACACTCTAGTTTGTTACTCAGAGTTTCCAACTGTGAAAATCCTTCTAGTTATGAAACTTTGTATTTTTCTCGCCTGAAGAAAGGTACTCAGCAAGAAACTTGCGTAGCAACGGAAACTGGATGATCGGATTGGAACAAGCAAATATCTCTCTATATTAATGTATATATATGTGTGTGTATGTATATATATATGTATATATGTGTGGTGTGTGTGTGTGTGTGTGTGTGTATATATATGTATATATACAATATATATATATATTGTATATTATAATATATATATATAATATACAATATTTATATATACTATACACTTTACATACAATATTTATATATATATGTGTGTGTGATATTGTATTATATGTATATATATACAATATATATATATATATACAATATATATATATATATTGTATATTATAATATATATATATATATATACAATATTTATATAAAATAACACTTTACATACAATATTTATATAATATACAATATATATATTATAGTATATATACAATATAATATTCTTTATTTGTTTCAGTTATTTAACTGCGGCCATACTGGAACACCATCTTAAGAGATTTTAGTCAAACAAATCGACCCCAGGACTTAATCTATGTAAGCCTAGTACTTATTCTATCGGTCTCTTTTGCCGAACACACCAGCATCAGCAGTCAAGTGATGGTGGGGTAACAAACACGTACACATGTATATGTATGTATATATACATCAATATGAGTTAGAGGATAAACAACCACCTAAGGGATAATAAATATCCTATATACTACTGGATGTATACCAATGTATTTATATCCAAATGCTTACTGTTGCAGAGCAATAGCGCAATTGAATAATAGGTATGCAAGGGGGTAAACAAAAGTTTACCCAGGATCTATAAGGCAAAGAAGAAAATGGAGGAGTGGCTGTGTGGTAAGTAGCTTGCTTACCAACCACATGGTTCGGGGTTCAGTCGCACTGCGTGGCACCTTGGGCAAGAGTCTTCTACTATAGTCTCGGGCCGACCAAAGCCTTGTGAGTGGATTTGATAGACGGAAACTGAAATAAGTCCGTCGTTTATATATATATATATATATATATGTGTGTGTGTGGGTGTGTGTGTTTGTCCCCCCCAGTATCGCTTGACAACCGATGCTGGTGTGTTTACGTCCCCGTAACTTTGCGGCTTGGCAAAAGAGACCGATAGAATAAGTTCTAGGCTTACAAAGAATAAGTCCTGGAGTCGATTTGCTCGACTAAAGGCGGTGTTCCAGCATGGCCACAGTCAAATGACTAAAACAAGTATAAGAGATGACAAATATCAAATATTTGTCCACTAAATCTATATTTTCTTCTTTGCCTTTAATATATATATATATAATATATATATATATATATATATATAAATCAGGTTGGTGCAAAAGTAATGTCCGATTTCTGGAAGAAATGTTTCAGAGCGAATTTATCAATTTTTTAATCTCTTCTTATAGTTTTAAGATATCTCTCTGTCTAATTTGTACTATTTTCTTTCAGATTAGCTAGCTTGTTGCCATAATTCTCAGAAAATTTTACCACCATGTTTGTCCCATCTAAAGATCACATAAGAAACGTTTTACTCTACGAGTTTCATAAAGGTGTTAATGCAAGTGCGGCAGCAAGATCTATTCAGAGCAGTTTTTGGGATGATGTAGTGAATGAAAGAAGTTGCAGGAGGTGGTTTTCCCATCTCTGAAGTCGTGATTTCAATTTGAAAGAAGAGCCAAAAGAGGGTCGTCCATAAAAACTTGATTCTGAAATGTTGGAAGCTCTTGTTTCAGAGAACCCTACCGTTACCACTAGGGAACTTGCAGAACAGTTAAACTTGGCCCATACAGCCGTGGTACACCAGCTAAAACACATTGGAAAGGTTTCAGTGGCTGGAAAATGGGTCCCTCACGAGCTGACTCCAGAGAATCGACAACAGCTTGCTACGTGTTTTCAATCATTGCTTTTGAGACACTTTCAAGAACATCTTTAGATAGGCTCGTTACAGGTGATGAGAAGTGGATTCTTTAATGTTAAACGCCGCCGTTCTTGGATCAGTCGAGGAGGACGGCCAGTTCTACAACCGAGAGCAGGACTTCATCCAAGGAAGATCATGTTGAGTGTATGGTGGGATATTAAAGGAGTAATCCATTATGAACTGTTGGATAAGAACCAAACAATTAATGCTAATCTTTACTGTGAGCAACTTCGTCATTTGAAAACAGTTCTGAGCCAAAAGCGAGCATTCTTGGTTAACAGAAAGAATATTATCTTCCATCACGATTATGCTCGTCCCCACACAGCTCAACTGACCAAAACTCTCTTTGAAGAACTTGGTTGGCAAATACTGCCTCATCCTTCATATTCTCCTCACCTTGCTCCTTCTGATTACCATTTGTTCCGAAGACTACAGAACGATTTTGATTTGTCTTAGGTTAACAACAAGAGATTGTGAATGGGTTGTATTCATATTTCTAAACCTACAGAATTTTACAAGCGAGACAGTTATAAAGATTGTTGAAAGATGGAATGAGGCCACTGAAAGCAACGGAGAGTATGTTAAGGAATACATATTTCCATAGTCATTGGCTGATCCGTTTTTAACTTTGATCTTTAAATCGTACATTACTTTTACACCAACCTGATATATATATAATATATATATATATATATATATGGCGGACTTCTTTCAGTTTCTGTCTACCAAATGCACTCACAAGGCTTTGGTCGGCTCGAGGCTTTAGTAAGAGCTACTTGCCCAAGTCTCCACGCAGTGGAACTGAACCCAGAATCATGTGATCGAGTAACAGCCTAGTTTTAGTTCAGCTCCGACTGAGTACACCTGTGATCAGTCACTCCATTCATGACCTCCCAATCTTTCTCTTTGTCATTGTGTATCTAGGAATGCATTATTCCACATCAAGACTGGAGATCATGAGGGAGATTTAACTGCTATATCTAACAAGCATAGCAACCACGTAAGAGTGTCGTTATTGGCGATAGTTAACACCGACATCATCATCATGATTATTAAAGGGCGGTGAAATGGTGGAGCAACCAAGTAAATGAAATATCTTTCGGTATTTATGGCCTTTTTCGTTAAAATCCCGCCGGAATCCATTTTATCTTTCATTGTTCCAAATCGATAAAAGAAATATGAATCAAATATAGCAATTGATATTATCGATGAGACCTCTTCCATACAATTTCTGTGGCCACGTTCCCTAAGTTAAAGGTAAACAGACGGATCTGAGACGTTGAGTTTTTGGTTAATTCACAAAGTTTACAAATTATTTAGTTCTGCGAGAGCAGACAGTGGAGTTGATCTGTGATTGGAAACCAACTGAGGATTCGATATTCATCGATAAAATTCCTCGTATGTAAAGGCAGTTCTCTCTACAGCGTAGTCTGTCACGAACGCCAAGGCTTATAAGGCCGGACCGTAACCTGGTTTCCATGGAGAATAAGCGGCTGAGATTACAACACTGCCGCTCACTAAACGGAACGCCGGTCCGTTTCCGGGTTTACTTCCCAGAAAATGTTGGATCGCATTTACAGCTGAGTGGACTGGAGCGACACAAAATTCTTTGCTCAAAAGCACAACATACTACCCGGTCTGGGGAATCGAAATCATGATCTCATAATCGTATGGGTAACACCCTAACCTCTGGGCCACGCACCTTCATTTAATGTTGGGAAACACGAATTTCGGTTAATTTTTTTACATATTTTATAAATCAATTCAGTTTAATTTAGCGAGAAAAGATGGCGGAATCAAGGGGTTAGAGGAGAACCAATTAAGGATTCAATATTTCGTCTCTTATCTGCAGAATCGAGAAACAAAAACAGCAATTAAAAGATATTCTGTTGTATCGAAATAGAGTTCAAATTTTGGCACAAAGCCAGCAAAATCGGAGGAGGAAGATAAAAGTGATCCTAGTGATCAACTGGAACTTACTTCATCGACCTCGAAAGGATAAAAGGCAAAGCCGATCTCGGCGGAATTTGAACTCAGAACATACAGACCGAAGGAGTGCTACTAAGCAGTTTGTCCGGCGTGTTACCGATTCAGCCATTTCGCTGCCCTCGCTTTCATAACAACGATAGCAATCGTCTTTTCTCTTTTATTCTTTTACTTGTTTCAGTCATTTGACTGTGGCCATGCTGGAGCACTGCCTTTAGTCGAGCAAATCGACCCCAGGACTTATTCTTTGTAAGCCTAGTACCTATTCTATCGGTCGCTTTTGCCGAACCGCTAAGTTACGGGGACGTAAACACACCAGCATCAGTTGTCAAGCGATGCTGGGGGGACAAACACAGACACACAAACACACACACACACGACTATATGTATATATATATATATATATATATTTATATATATATAGTCTTCTTTCAGTTTCCGTCTACCAAATCCACTCACAAGGCTTTGGTCGGCCCGAGGCTGTAGTAGAAGACACTTGTCCAAGGTGCCACGCAGTGGAACTGAACCCAGAACCATGTGGTTGGTAAACAAGCTACTTACCACACAGCCACTCCTGAATTGTTTGCTGTTTTCCTCCTATTTTTGATGGTTTAATTAGTTGCTGCTGTTCTTGTTGTTGTTTTGTATGAGTGTGTGATAACAGCGAGTTGGTATGGCTCCAGTACATATGTTTGTTAAATAGAGCGTCCAATGACAAAACTGATAAAAGCACACACAGACACACACACCTTTAGAATCAGACACATGCAGACAGGACAAAGAAAAAGAGCAAGATAACAAGAAAAAAGAGGGGAGGGAGGAAAAGGGGGAAAAAGGAAAAGGGGAAAAAAAGGAAAAGGAGAAAATGAAAACGAAAAATGGGGGAGAAAAGAGAAAAGAAAAGAGTT
>NC_042998.1:203182248-203187248 GCF_006345805.1 Octopus sinensis | reverse complement strand
CAACCCCAGTGCGTAACTGGTACTTAATTTATCGACCCCAAAAGGATGAAAGGCAAAGTCTTGTAGATACCCTAGTTATATATAAAAAAGGGGGACGCCAGAAACATTTAGATAAAATCCCAGGATGACCGTGTCACAGAAATCCAAAAGATTGTGCTGACAAGTGCTGCCCACATCCTTAGAAAAACCCTATCCATTTAAATGTCTGTGTTGTATTACTTGAACATAATTCGCTACCGCCCTCACCACTTTCTCTTCCCAAACTTTCAGTCATACTGTTAACATCTCTTATCCTTCACTCACCCTAGGATGCTGGGTGTGTCTCGGCGAGTGATTGTAATTAACATGCAGATTAAAAGTAAATAATAATAATAATAATAATAATAATAAATGCTCTGATGCAGTACCAGGCAGTGGCTCTCATGGCTTCTGAACTTAACTGATTGGAAGTGTTATCATGTACATTGTTTTGTCTTGGTATAAAAGATGGGCTACAGCAAATATTCCGCTCAATACCACAGATTTGCTTGTTAGATGCTTGACCTTAACCAGTTCAGCATGTCCCTTAGTAGCTGACGATATGTGCATCTCTGGTCACGAGCAGTGGCGATCATCATAGCCATGGGTTGAGAGGAATTCTTTGGGGCTTGAATAATTCACTTTTGGAAACATGGGTGTTTCGTTCATCATCCTTAAATCTTATCCAGGGACCTTTTTGAGCGGGATGAGCTACTCGACCTAAACAAAATTCTAAATTGCAAGCCCCACCTGCAAGGCCATGCGCTTTTAATCTTGATATGAGATCACCATGTTGCGCACATATGGTTGCGATGCATGTACCTTATCAGATGGGTATACTGGGCTTCGTATATTTTACCCCAGTGTCACTTTGATAGCATGTACTGCTCTCTCACTCTAATAATAATGACGATGACGACGACGACGACGACGATGATGATGATGATGATGATGATAATAATAATAATAATAATAATGGTTTCAATTTTTGGCACAAAACTAGAAAATTCGATGAAGTTTTTAAGTCAATTCCATCGACTCCAATACCCAAGTGGTACTTAACTTTTCGACCTGAAAGGATAAAAGGCAAAGACGACCTCGGCGGAATTTGAACTCAGAACGTAAAAACATACGAAATGCCACCAAGCATTTTGCCTGGAGTGCTAACGAGTCTGCCAGCTCGCCGCCTTCATACTGATGGTTTCAAAGTTTTAGCACAAGGCCCTGTATTTTCTTTTCGGTGGCGTTGGGGGAAGGTAAATCGATTATATCGACCCCAGTATTCAACTGGTACTTATTGACCCCGAAAGGATGAATGCCTTTCATCGATCTTAGCGGAATTTGAACTCAAAACGTAAAATATTTTTCCGACGCTCTGACGATTCCGCCAGTTCCCCTTTTCCTTTCCTTGCCCCAAGGACGACGAGGGTCGCGACGTAATAACTGGAAAAGAACCAGTCAAACGTCGGAAAGTGTGAGGAACTCAAAGAGCGGTGGGATAGGATAGGGAGTGACGCAAGGGGTGAAGTTTATGAGAGGAGGGTGTGGATAGAGGGGAGGACGAAGAAGTAGCAAGTGTGTGTGTGTATGTGTGTGGGTGGGTTGGTCGAAGAGTTAACCTTTGTTAGCGGGAGGGTGTAGAATGGCTGGTTGTTTTAGGGGTTAAGGAGTCAAGGGGAGGATTGCGGAAGATTATCATTATTATTATCAACTATTATTATTAATATTATCATTATTATCAGTAGTAGTGGTGGCAGTGGTAATAGTAGTAGTGTCATTTAAAGCTCGAGCGTGAATTGGTGGAGTGTATGTGTAGGGGTGGGTGGGCATCATTGGAGTGATATGGCAGGGTGGTGTTGTGCTTGTGGGAATGGTGGTGGTGTCGGGTGTCGGGGAGGGATCAGACCCTTAATTGCTCGCTCTGACAGTTCCGCCCACTCATCTCTGCTTCAACCTCCCCTCGTCTTCGCCCTGAATGAGAGAAAAACACAAGCAACGGATTGCTTGTACGCACACAAACCTATCGCTGCTGTAGCAGGGTCTTGTTACATTTAATTAAGGGTTAATAGAGGCAGAGAGAGTCTACCCTCAAGATATTCTCACAGAATTCTCGAGAAATTGAAAGAAAATTGGGAAATACAATTGCTTAGAATAAAATAATAATTAAAAAAAAAAAGGAAAAAGGAAAAGTGGAAGGAAAGAACGAGAAAAACGAAGAGAAAAGAAAGGAGAAAGGAGAAAAAGGATAAAGAAAAGCAAGGAAAAAGAAAAAGAAAGAAATGAAGCCCAACCACATGGAGCAAAGGTTCAATCCCACTGCATGGCATCTTAGGCTGATATTTTAGTCTTGTGAGTGGAGGTAAGTGTGTTTGTGTGTGTGTGTGTGTCTGTTTGTGTGTGTGTCTGTCTGTCTGTTTGTGTGTGTGTCTGTCTGTCTGTTTGTGTGTGTGTCTGTTTGTCTGTTTGTGTGTGTGTCTGTTTGTGTGTGTGTCTGTTTGTGTGTGCCTGTTTGTGTGTGCCTGTTTGTGTGTGCCTGTTTGTGTGTGTGTTTGTGTGCGTCTTGTGTGTGTCTGTGTGTGTGTGTGTGTTTGTGTGTGTGTGTGAGCGCGAGTCTTTACGTCTGTCCCCCACCACCGCTTGAGAACGGGAGTTGATGTGCTTATATCCCCGTAACCTGGCGGTTCGGCAAAAGGCATAGAATTAGTACCGGGCTTTAAAATAAGTCCTGCAGTCGATTCCTTCGACTGAAAATTCTTCAAGGCGGGACCCCGGAATGAGTGCAGTCTAAAGACGGAGGTATTTTAATCTGGAGGTGACAGTTCACTCACCATTCCAACAACACACCACAAAGAAAGAAAATATATAAAACAAAATATCGGGCTCTCTCTCTGTATGTATATATATATATATATACACATATATAGTGGGGGGGGGAGAGAATTCACGAAAAAAGCAAAAGACGTAGACAGGTGGTGTAAAAAACAAACAGATGTATTAGTATAACGCTCGGGAATTGAAAAAGTCTTTTACGTTTCGAGCCTACGCTCTTCTACAGAAATGGACACAGAAAGAAATAAGGAGAGAAAATTGTGTAGTGGCTACCGATCTATCATGGCGACTGCCGGACAAAAGGGTGACACAGGATATATATATATATATCTGTATGTGTGTTTTATTTTTTATTTGTCAAGCCTTTTGGCTGCAGCCATGCTGGAGAACCACCTTGAAATGTTTTACTCGAACGAATTGACCCCAGGTCTTCTTTTAAGCCTGGTACTTATTCTGTCGGGCATTTTGCCGAACCGCTATGTAAATACACCAATACCAGTTGTCAAGCGGTGGGAGAGGGACAAACACATACATACATACATACATATATACTTTTATGTATATGCAACGGACTCCATTCAGCCGAGGACGGGCACTTTCCTCTTCAATAGCGCCCTCATCCACTTTTATAAGTTCCACTAGGAAAGAATAACGATATTGGAGAAGGGTTCCCCTCCGGTGTCTATGGGAGGAAATGGCCAGAGTGAATGGAGCTACTCTAAGCATGCGCCCATAAACTGGGGTCGACCTCGAGAGAATTTGAGCTTAGAACATAAAGAAACGGACAAAATTCTACAAGACAATTTTTCCCTGGCGCTCTACCGATTCTGCCATTCTTAGATGATCAAGAAATATTCTATAGTTTACATCAAACTCTATTGGCAATTTACCAAAGTAGTTCTCGTGAGGTGCCAGTTAACTAGCCATTCCACCCCACCGCAAAAATACCAAAATCCAAAGTAAATAAATAAAAGAAAACAGAAAGTCGGTCTTTAAAAGCCAAGCTTCATTAAAATTTCTCTCATCTATGTGTGTGTGTGTGTGTACCTGTTGCTGCAATGTTAAGTCGTTCGGTTTTGATATCAGTCAAGAAGCATGCAACGTTGTTCAGGTTACTCCGAGAAGCTAGTTAAGAGAGTTAATTAATAAGCAAATGAAATTCAATTGAGACAACGTCTGTGAAAGCTCCGACGCTAGATGGCGCCCTTACTCAACATCCATACAGCACGAACAACGTTTAATTGCTGCAATAATTAAATGTCCTTCTTCGTAAAGAAGTTTTGAATCGTGCAAGACGTATGTAACGATTGATCGTAACATTAGGTGATGGTGGTCGTGGTGGTACTTCTGATTGTGTTTCCTAATGAAACGAGAGAAATTAGCTTTATAATTTTTCTCAGAGTAATAGGACGAATTTCACTGCTTATCTGCGTATTTTATATCTATCTATCTATCTATCTAATATATATATATATATATATGAGTGTGTGTGTGTGTGTATGTATGTATTGTATATAATTTATAAATGTAATACATAAATTATATAAATACAATAATCTGATATAATGTGTAAGAGATATATTACACTGGCACTCCGTCGGCTACGACGATGACTATTCCAGTTGATCCGATCAACGTAAGAGCTTGCTCGTGAAATTAACGTGTAAGTGGCTGAGTACTCCACAGACACGTGTGCCCTTAACGTGGCTCTCAGGGGAGATCCAGTGTCACAAGGTTTGGCCCCTTTGAATTACAGCTACAAGCCATTTTTGCCAGCTGAATGGAATGGAAGAACGTGAAATAAAGGGTCTTGCTTAAGGACACAATAAGCCGTCAGGTATCAAACTGACGACCTTATCATATTGAGCCCATGGACCGCTGAACTCTACACATTGTTTTTCATTCTCTCTCTATTTCCCCTTATTCCTTTCTGTTGAAGAGCATCGGCTCGAAACGTAAAAGACTTTCATTTTTCCAGAGCGTCAAACTAATACACCTGCTTGTCGTTCATACACCTGTCTTCGTCTTTTGTTTTTCTATCAATTTCTATCAATTAAAATGTTAACTTATTAATTTATTAAAATGATAATTATCATTATAATAAATAAATAAGTTAACATTTTAATGTCCTAAAGCTGATGAACCAACTATTG
>NC_042998.1:203154748-203177248 GCF_006345805.1 Octopus sinensis | reverse complement strand
ATATTACTGATAAAAGAACTAACTTAGAGACGCTATCACCATAAAAAACAATAGTTAAGTTAGTGTTAATATATTTAATAGATGGAATATTATAAAACTCTCTAGAAACGATAGCAGTTGTATCTTCAGAATAGTCAAGAGATAAGTTTGTGATGATTTACTCTTTACTCTTTACTCTTTTTACTTGTTTCAGTCATTTGACTACAGCCATGCTGGAGCACCGCCTTTAGTCGAGCAAATCGACCCCAGAACTTATTCTTTGTAAGCCTAGCACTTATTCTATTGTTCTCTTTTGCCGAACAGCTAAGTTACGCTGACGTAAACACACCAAAATCGGTTGTCAAACGATGTTGGGGGGACAAACACAGACACAGAAACATATACACACACACACATATATATATACATATATACGACGGGCTTCTTTCAGTTTCCATCTACCAAATCCACTCACAAGGCTTTTGTCGGCCCGAGGCTATAGTAGAAGCCACTTGCCCAAGATGCTACGCAGCGGGAATGAACCCAGAACCATGTGGTTGGCAAGCAAGCTACTTACCACGCAGCCACTCCTGCGCCTATGCATAACGCTTTTGTGGAACATCAATACAAATAGAAGTGATTCAAGCAGTGACCCTGGAGAGACCCCATGGGTTATGTTAGTTACAGGAAACGTAAAACTGTTGGTGATCAGATGCTGTATCCCATTACGCTAACATTTGAACAACATTTTAGCTGTGTGTGCCACAGTGTTGTTGTCATGGTAACCGAATTTGGAAGCTCCGAAACTGTGTTTAGAAAGTAACTCCAGAAGTACATTATCTTATTTCTTTATTGCCCACAGGGGGCTAAACCAAGAGGGGACAAAGGACAGACAGAGGGATTTAGTCGATTACCTCGACCCCAGTGCGTAACTGGTACTTATTTAATCGACCCCGAAAGGATGAAATGTAAAGTCGACCTCAGCGGAATTTGAACTCAGAACATAAAGAAGGACGAAATACCGAATAAGCATTTCGCCCAGCGTGCTAACAGTTCTGCCAGCTAGTATGTTTTAGCAGATTCGAACGTGGATATCTGATCGCCAGAGAATGGCTCCTCTCTTTGGGTGATGTGTATTCATAGCACACAGGATTCACTGGTTCCTCGGTGTAAAGGACTTTGAGACGTCATGATGTTTCGACCTCGTTATGTGTCTCCTCGCGTACGCTACCACATTGCTAGAATAATGAATCTGACACGGACACGATCCCTTGTTTATAGAAATCAACGGACATACTATCTTCTGATGCATGTTGATGTCTGTCAAACAGATAATAATTTATGGGGTACAAACAGAGCAGTGAGAAATCCAAACAATAACGTATCCGTTCTTTTGTATTAAGAAAGGAGTCGTCCTCCGGTGGCGAAAACCAACAGCGATCAGAAATTCACAGAACGTGTTTCAAATGAATAGAAACGTTATTGTTTCGATTCTCACTGTGCTGTGTGCATTCTACAAATTATTATCTTTTCGCCCACGGAAGGAAGTTCTTCAAACTATGGAATTATGAAATATATCCCCTATATTATTGTTTAGTTTCATCATTATTTACCTTTTGTTCAAATTATTCTTTAACCGAGCTGGCAGAATCGTTAGCAGGCCGGACAAAATGGTTAGCAGCATTTCATCCGTCTTTATATTCTGAGATCAGATTTTGCCGAGGTTGACTTTGCCTTGCATCCTTTCGAGGTTGATAAAATAGATACCAGTTGAGCCCTGGAATCGACCTCCCCGCCTCCCCTCAAAACTCCTGTCCTTGTGCTAAAATGCGAAACCAATATTTGTATTAAGGTATTATTTATATGTAAGTTAAAATTTTATTTCACTTAAAATCTTTTATCGTTACTATTTGTTGATTTGTATATTTTGAACAGTTCAAATTATTTTCTTTGTAACTGACACACCACTAAAAACTTTGAAAGTATAAAATTTATAAACAAAATATTATTTCATAAAAACTTTAGCCTTCTATCGAATACTATATCTCAGGTAATATTTTAAGTCAGAAGCTGGCATCTGAACAAAATGAAAAAGAAAAAAACAATGGATTCTGTAAAGAAAAAGAAAATTTACTGAAATTAGTTATCGTCTGCATCAGAGAAAAAAACAATAAACGGTAAACAATAAAATTCGTAAAAAATGTTCGTGTGTTGTTTGAAGAATTGAGAATATGTAAGCTTTGCCGATTTGGACACTACGATTCTTGGTGAAACCTCGCTTCCTCACGGCAAACAAGTCTGTATTATTTGTGGAATTTTAACGACTTGTGTAAACATGTTATTTTAGTTTCAAAGCCTGTCTAACATTGTCGGCCATGTTTAACGCCTTAATTACATGTTTGTAACGGACGACGTCGAATTGGGATTCCAGAAACGAAGAAAAATATCTAAAGTGATTCGTATGAAGGAAAGCGGCGAAGAGGAGGTGAGATATAGACTTATTAGTGAAGTATTTCACAACAGATGTTTAATCACGGATCAGCCGTCATAAGAAGACTTATGATCAGATGTAATCCAACCGTGACCGTTCCGTCAAGTTTATTAAACATTGTGCAATTCGAAATACATTATTTAGTATGTTCTCTTTATTTTATGATAAGGTGTGGTTTACTGGAGGTTTTGCTGCTAATTCAAGTGACCCCGTAATAGCTCACATGCCTAAAATAGGTTGGGATAAAAGTGAGGATGTTTAATATCCAGATGAAAGTTATCGGTTGGCCTAAATCCAGCCCTTGGGTCGTAGTTCTGAGTACCCCCCGACAACCGAATGAAAGAGATGTATTTAAGAGGTTACAAACAGCAGCCGATTTACAAATGCTTTAACAGTAAGTGAGCGCACGCGTGTGAGTGAGTGCATACGTGTGTATCAGTGTGTGTGTATATATGCATGTGTGTATAAGGCGGCGAGTTGGCAGAGCCGTTAGCACGCCGGGTGAAATGCTTAGCGGTATTTCATCTGCCGTTACTTTCTGAGTTCAAATTCCGCCGAGGTCGACTTTGCCTTTCATCTTTTCGGGGTCGATAAATTAAGTACGAGTCACACACTGGGGTCGATGTAATCGACTTAACCCCTTTGTCTGTCCTTGTTTGTCCCCTCTATGTTTAGCCCCTTGTGGGCAATAAAGAAATAAGAATCCTTAGCACGTCGAAAATGCTTAGCGACATTTTGTCTGTCTACGTTTTGAGTTCAAATCCCTCCGAGGTCGAGTCGCTCTTTCATCCTTTCGGGGTCGATAAAACAAGTACCAGTTGAACACTGGCGTCGATGTAATCGACTTACCTCCTCTCAGGAACTTTCTGGTCTCGTGGCAAAAATTTGAAATTAAAATGTTGATAGGATCTTCGAAGTTTCTCAAGCGAACACGAAGGAAATTCCGAAGTCTCTGTCAACAATGTCCCAATAAACCTTACACTCTTTACATGAAATGTCTTTTATGCATTGTTGATATTCGTTGTTTACGTATTTAAAACATTATTTAACATATACATACATTATACATACATGTATGTAGGCATGTATATATATATATATACGTGTGTTTGTGTTTGGATATATAAAAATACATATATTAGCATAACTTTATCTGCATACATACACATATATATGTATTTACATGTGTGTGAGTGTGTGTGTGTGAGTGTGTGTGTGTGTGTGTGTATAATATATGTACGTGTGCCCATAGGTGTATACGTTTTTTCAATACTTTCATACAAGTTTCAATGGTTTAACACAAACACACACACATTCATACAAGTTTGTATACATTTATTTACCCAGTAAAACTTTCAGATAGATGTAAGATAAAACAAATAGAAAAAAAAATGTTGATTCTATGCATACAGATGGTCGTACGGTCGTATATATATATACGCATATATATAATATAAAGTAATATTTATATTTACCGTGTATTTACACAGTTAAAACGTCCTCCGTATGCATGCTCACATGTTTGGATAAAACATTTTAAAATATATGTACCGATGTACATTCGGACATATTCAGACACCTGTGTGGATGTGTGGTTGCGTGTGTGTGTGTGATTGTGTGTGCACGTGTATGTGTGTGTGATTGTGTATGTGTGTGGTTGTGTGTGTGGTTGTGTGTGTGTGTGTGATTGTGTGTGCACGTGTATGTGTGTGTGTGTGTGATTGTGTGTATGTGTGTGATTGTGTGTGGTTGTGTGTGTGTGCGTAATGCATACATAAATACATACATACATACATACATACATACAAACATACATACCTACATACATACATACATACACACATATATGCATACATACATACATACATACATACATACATACATACATACATACATATATGTATCTATATATACGTATATATAAGGAGAGAGAACAGTATGTGTGTATCTATATGTATGTAGGTAAGTATACACGCATACATCTATCTGTTGATCTGTTCGTTTATCCGTCTGTCTGTCTATCAATCTGTCTATCTGTGTGTGTATGTGTATGTGTGTGTGTGAGTGAGTGTGTGTGTGCGCGTTTGCGTGTATACGAGCGCGTGAGATGGGGTGTAATTCCTGCCAAGAAAATTTCATTCTACCAAAGATTCCATTGAAGCCGTCTTCAGAAATTGCTGCCAATTTCCAAACCTGTAGAATGGCTAACCATTCCGTTGTGGCTATAAATATTTGAACTAACCGTTGTGGAGTGATGTTGGTATATTATTTGGCAGAAGATATCTTTCTAGACAGTCTTTCCGAAATTGGTATCCTTTTGCGACGGATAACAGCTTCAAATGATTTTATATTTGGGAAGTAAATTGTAGGAAAACACACGCATGAACTTTTGGAATCGTTTATAGAATCTTGTTAATCGTGTATTTTATTGTATGCTGTTTACTATTAGTTAAAAAAACAGCCTGGGTTTACAATGAAGCTGATTACGTAATAATGACATGATAAAGCGGCAGAGTAGTGCTGGTAGTTGTAACGGTGGTGGGTGTAGTGGTGCAATAAGAGAAAAGGAATGGAATACAATGGGTGCATGTCAGAAAGATCGAAGAGAATCCTCTGCATGGCCAACTTTGAAGCGCTACTGAAGATGTAAGTGCAACAAAATCTTGGGCTTGGTTAAAAAAGGGGGCAATTAAAAAAAGAAACAAAGAGCCTAATTGTAGCAGCTCAAGATGAAGCGATAAGAACAAACAACTTGAGCAAAAATATGTATGGAGAGAATGTGTAAAAAAAAAAATGTAGAGCCTGTAGAACCTGGAACGCGATAGTGGCATACATTGTGGCAGAATGTCCCAAGATGGCACAGGAAGAATATAAGAAATGGAGGAACGACCAAGTTGTAAAAATTTTACACTGGAAAAAATTGCCAGAAATGGGAATTTGAAGTTTGAAACACATGGTAAAACCATGTTGGAAGAGTATTGGAGTTGGAGAAATGTAAGATCCCGTGGGACTGTCCTATTCAAACAGACAAAAAGTTAGGAAATAATAGATCGGACATAACAATTATAGATAAGGGAAAGCAAAGTTGTTTACTTATTGACCCATGAGAGCAGTTGGATTCCAGGATTGTAAAGAAAGAGGACGAAAATAATACAATCTCTTAAAACTTGAAATAGGAAGAATTTGGAGCATGAGAACAATAAAGGTCGTGCCTATAATAATTGGTGCGTTGGGAATAGAAAACAAAAATATAGACAAATGGCTGAAGGAGATTGAAATAGAATGCCCGGCAGAGCCCGTAAAGAAGGTCTGTTAGGGACAGCATGGATTATCAGGAGGGTTCTAAGCACTTAAAAGACAACTGAAAATTTGTGGCTACCTTAGGTTACAGGTAGTAACCCGCTATCAATATAATTCCTTTCAGGGATATAGCTGAACCTTTATCCAAAATAATAATGATAATAATTCTTTCTACTTTAGGCACAAGACCTGGATTTTGTGGTGAGAACAGTCGATCACATCGACCCCAGGACTCAACTGGTACTTCATTTATCGACCCCGAAAGGATGAAAGGCAAATTCGACCTCGGCGGAATTTGAACTCAGAACGCAAAGACGGAAGAAACGCCGCTCAGCATTTTGTCCGACGCACCACCTTAATATTAAAACGCATCTTTTATTTAGGCAAAAGGCCAGTATTTCTGACGGGAAGGGGTTAGTCGATGCCATTGAGCCCAGTATTTGACTGATATTTTATTGTCTCCACCCCAGAAAGATGAAAGGTAAAGTTGGCTTCGGTGGGATTTGAAACCCGAAGGTAAAGATTGAGAACGAATACAGGAGCAGGGCATCATTTCCGCTGCTCCTCAAATGATGACGACGGGGGTTATCTTAACACAAGACCAGATATTTCTAGAGGAGAAAAAAAAAACCTTCAGTTTATAAAACGGCCATTCTCAGAACATCCGTTCCCTACCCACTTCTATGCCACCAACTAATATTTCCACCCGTCCCTACTCTGATTGACGGCCCCCAAATCAATTCCACCCCCTTCCCTAAAAATAAAACAACGTGTCGACAGTTTTACTCCACCCTACAACGTCTGCTGCGTATGTTTCTTTCTTTCTTTTCCTTTCCTTCTGACTGGTACCTAACTCCCAGCACCATCGGGCAAACGTCACTTCCAGCTTAATTTACTCTAATTACAGGGGTCACAAAACACTCCCTGTTAATTACATTCTTCCAACCCTTAAACCTTAATTGATTCCTTTATCTTTTATTCACCTTTCTTTATTTCATCTTTTATTCTTCCGATTACTTTTTATTTCCAAATTAATTAAGTTTATCTTTCATTCTGATTTCATTCTCGAAATTATTAATTTTTTTACAGTTTATCGACGTTCTTTGTTTTATGTTGTTGCTGTTGCTGTTGGTGATGTACGGTACGGTGACAATCACACACATATATATGATTACCCCCGCCATATATATATATATATAATATATATATATATATATATATATATAATTATGTGAAATAGAAATGAATAATCTTGTAGTAGATTAATCAAAAGTTTAACCGATACCTTAGTAGCAAAATCACAGCAGTGAACAGCACGGTTGGAGGTACAACCATCTGGCGTTGCAACCGTGCGTTGTGCGGATAATTGAAATTAAAACATTATTGGTGAATTGAAGAAATGGAGCTGAACGCAGATTGAACAGAAATCGTTTTATTTCATTCTACACGTGCCTTTCGAAACACGTGTAGAATGAAATAAAACGATTTCTGTTCAATCTGCGTTCAGCTCCATTTCTCAATTCACCAATAATGTTTTATATATATATATATATATAAGTAACGGGGACATAAACACACCAGCATCGGTTGTCAAGCAAGCTAAGGGACAAACACAGACACACAAACACACATACGCTATATATATATATATATATATTATAATATATATATATATATATATATATATATATATAGTTGGAATTTATAGAAAAAAGATGAAGATGGGCGTGTAAACACAAACAGGTGTATTAGTTTAACGCTCGGAAGTGAAAAAGTCTCTTACGTTTCGAGCCTACGCTCTTTAATAGAAAGGAATATATACATACATAAACACACACACACACACACACATACATACATATATATATATATATGTATGTAGGTCGGCTGGTGGGGCAGTAATAGTTCAACGCTATAGAGGGTGGGAGAATTGTGTAATTCACGAGGGTTTAATCAGCTCAACTCCTGGTGTACTTATGTGTGTTTGTGTTTGAGTGTGTGTGTCTTTCTGTCTGTGTGTCTGTGTGTGTTTGTATGTGAGAGAGGGGGAAGAGGGAGACAGAGAGGATATGAGAGACAGACACTTATAATATCTTCATGTTATAATAATAATAATATAATAATAATAATAATAATAATAATATAAAATTATTATTATTATTATATTATTATTATTATTATTATTATTATTGTTGTTGTTTTTCTTCTTCTTCTTTTTTCTTCTTCTCTATTATTATTATTATATTATTATTATTATTATTATATTATTATTATTATTATTATTATTATTATTATTATTATCATTATCATTATTATTATTATTATTATTATTATCATCATCATCACATCATTATTATTATTATTATTATTATTATTATTATTATTATTATTATTATTATTACTATGATTATTATTATTATTATTATTATTATTAATATTATTATTATGATTATTATTATTATATTATTATTATTATTATCATTATCATTATTATTATTATTATTATATTATTATTATTATTATTATTATTATTATTATTATTACTATGATTATTATTATTATTATTATTATTATTATTATTATTATTATTATATCATTATCATTATTATTATTATTATTATTATTATTTTTTATTTTTATTATTTATTATTATTATTATTATTATTATATCTTATTATTATTATTATTATTATTATATTATTATTGTTGTTTTGTGTTGTATTCCTTTTATTACTCCTTAATCTCTTTCGAACGGTCCCTTCCCCGTCGTTTCCATTGTTCTTCCATGAATGCTTGACAAACCCCGGTCCTTAAATGTTACCCTAACACACCTTCTGGCCGTTGTATCATGTCACAAATCACAACACAGCCTCTCCACGTGGCCCCTTTGTCAAACACATAATACAGCACACTTTCTTTCTCCTCCTACTTCTACTCCTCCCACATTATCATCCCACCCCTTTTTTTATAGCCATCGCTCCCATGACTCTTTTTCTTCTTTTCTCTCGCTCTCCCCCTCTCTCTCTTTCTCTCCCTCTTCTTCCTCTCCCATCTCTCTCTCTCTCTCTTTATATTTAACTTTCTCGTTTTTCTGCTATTTCATTATTGTTATTGACGATGCACGCTTTGTTATTGTTTCTACCGTTTTGTTGTTGTTGTTGCTGTTATTATTATTATTATATTATTATTATTATTATTATTATTATTATTATTATGATTATTATTATTATCTCCGCCTTAGTGAAAGCGGGGGTATTGTTTTTAGTCGTGTTTGTTCGTCTGTTTGTTTGTCCGTGGACAAGATATCTCAAGAACCGCTGGATGGATTCGGATGAAACTTTCAGGGATGTTTGGCCTTGTGACTGACACAAATTGATTAGATTTTGAGATCGATCCAGAACCGGACAAGGATTCTGGATTATTTTTCAGGTTCTTTTTTTACTTAATTGTTGAGAGTTGTCGGGTTCATTTTTAATATTCTCGTTTGGTAGAGCAGTCGAGTCTATTTCAGATATTCTCATTTTAAAAATCGTTTAGAGGAAGGTGATGCTACCTTGGTGGAGGTTTGTGCCCTCTGAGTACTCTTGTTATTATTATTATTATTGAGAGAGCTGTACACGCCATCGGAGTCCAATAGGCCGATCATAACTACCCGTCTGAAAAGGGTATATCAAGCACATTGTATAACATTGGGGGGACATGGTGACTTCATATCAAGATCAACCGCGCATTACCTTGCAGGTAGGGGCCCAGTTAGGATTTTCTTGCTCAAAGGGTCTCTGAATAAGGGTTGTTTAAATTTCATGAACGAAACACCGATGTTTCCAGAAGTGTGTTATTCAAACCCCAAACAATTTCCCTCAATACATGGCTATGATGCTTCCCTACTACGCTTACTCTTGATCACAGATACACATATTGTCAGCCATTATGGGACCTGCCCATTGATTAACATCAACCAACAAGCGAATCTGCTGTACTGAGCAGCGAATTTGCAGCAGCACATATTTACAGTAAGACAAACATGTACATAGGAGGGAAGCACTCCGTCGGTTACGACGATGAGGGTTCCGGTTGATCCGAATCAACAGAACAGCCTGCTCGTGAAATTAACGTGTAAGTGGCTGAGCACTCCACAGACACGCGTACCCTTAACGTAGTTCTCGGGATATTCAGCGTGACACAGAGAGTGACAAGGCCGGCCCCTTGAAATACAGGTACAACAGAAACAGGAGTAAGAGCGAAGAAAGTTTGGTGAAAGAGTACAGCAGGGATCACCACCATCCCCTGCCGGAGCCTCGTGGAGCTTTTAGGTGTTTTCGCTTAACAAACACTCACAACGCCCGATCTGGGAATCGAAACCGCGATCCTATGACCGCGAGTCCGCTGCCCTAACCACTGGGCCATTGCGCCTCCACCAAACATGTACATAACACGGTTAAGATCAGAAGACATAAGGGCCGTTATCTGGTGCTGTGAGATCATTATATATAGGAATTTTCTTCAGTCGTGTTTGTTTGTCCGTGGACGAGATATCTCAAGAACCGCTGAGTGGTTTCGGGTGAAACTTTCAGGGGTGTTTAGCCTCGTGACTGGCACAAACTGATTAGATTTGGGGATCGATCCAGTACCGGACAAGGATTCTGGTTATTATTATTATTATCATTATTATTATTATTATTACTATTATTATTATTATTATTATTATTATTATTATTATTATTATTATTATTATTATTATTATTATTATTATTATTGTTATTATTAATATGTTTGACTTTTGCTTTACATTTGTACAAGTTGGCTCCAAGTCTCACCCAGAGACCTCAAGAGACAACAGGCTGGAAGTTCATGCTGGTGTTATGCCTAGGGTGCCATATATTTGGTTTTGTATTTAGTGTTGTTATTATTATTATTATTATTATTATTATTACTGTTATTATTATTATTATTATTATTATTATTACTGTTGTTGTTGTTGTTATTGTTGTTGTTGAGTGAGAGAGCAGTGCATGCCATCAAAGTGACACTGGGATAAAATATACGAAGCCCAGTATACCCATCATGACTACCCGTCGGATAAGGGTACACCAGGCACATGCATCACAACCATGTGTGCGTGACATGGTGATTTCATATCAAGATAAACAGCACATGACCTTCCAGGTGGAGCCCAGTTAGAATTTTCGTCAGATCGTGTAGACCATCCCAAACAAAAGGTCCCTGAATAAGGGTTGTTTAAAGATGTTCAACGAAACACTCATGTTTTCAAAGCTGAATTATCCAAAACCCAAAGAATCCCTCTCAATACATGGCTACGATGCCACCCCCACTACTTCTGCTCGTGATCAGAGATGCACATATTGTCAGCCACTAAGGAACATGCTCAACTGGTTAAGGTCAAACAACTGACAAGCAAATCTGTGGTATTGAGCAGAATATTTGCTGTAGTCCATCTTTTATACCAAGATAAAACAATGGACATAATAACACTTCCAATCAGTTAAGATCAGAAGCCATGAGAGCCACTGCCTGGTACTGCATCAGAGCATTTATTATCATTATTATTATTATTATTATTATTATTATTATTAGTAGTAGTAGTAGTAGTAGCATTGTTGTTATTGTTGTTGTTATTATTATTACTGTTATTTAGAATAAATTGATGTTAGTCTCAGAGTTTAGCACAAGGCCAGCAAGTATTAACATCGACTCCAGTGCATAACTGGTACTTATTTTATTGACCCTGAAAGACGAAAGGCAAAGTGCACCTCAGCTGAATTTGAATTCAGAGCGCAAAGCATTTTGCCTGGCGCGGTAACAACTCTGCCACCTCTCGCCGCCCTTTACTTTCATTAACCATTAAACATTTTAGCCGAACCTATTTGACTGATGTCTAAGTTAGTCTTCTGGCTCCACACCGGTTTTGTTTTAAACAGAGATTTTGTCAAACACACTAACACACCGACGGTAGCGCCACCGCAACCACCGCCATTACATCTAACACCAAACACTGCTATCATCATCATCACCATAGACAACAGTAACCACACTTCAAGCCTCCAGTCCTTCCATTCCACCACCACCACCATCACCACCACCACCACCACAACCACCACCACCACCACCACCAATCCACCTATGCTACAGCCACCATTATTATGTCCGTCTGTTAGCTTTCGCTAGGCAACACCGCCACACCACCGCTACACCACCATCACACCGCCGTCACACCGCCGCCACACCGCCGCCACACCGCCGCCACTCCGCCGCCACACCGCCGCCACACCACACCACCGCCACACCGCCGTCACAACGCCGCCACACACCGCCACACACCACCCCCACCTACGCCACACCACCCCCACAACCGCCGCCACACCGCCGCCACACCGCCGTCACACACCGCCGCCACACCGCCACCACACCGCCGCCACCCCACCACCACAAACCGCCGCCACACCGCCACACCGCCGCCACACCGCACCACACACCGCCGCCACCACCGCACACACACCACACCGCCACACCGCCGCCACACCGCCGTCACAAGCCACAAAACACCGCCACACACACCGCCGCCACACCGCCACCACACCGTCGCCACACCCCCGCCACACCGCCGCCACCCGCCGCCCTCCGCCGCCACACCGCCGCCCCACACACCGCCGCCACACCGCGTCACAACCGCCGCCACACCGCCACCACACCGCCGCCACACCACCGCCACAGCAACACCGCCGCCCAAGCGCCGCCACGCCGCCACAACACGCCACCACCCGCCCCACCCCACCCCGCCACACCGCCGCCACACCGCCGCCACACCGCCGTCACAACCGCGCCACCCGCCACCACAAACACACCGCCGCCACACCACCGCCACACCGCCGCCACACCGCCGCCACACCGCCGCCACACCGCCGCCACACCGCCACCACACCGCCGCCACACCACCGCCACACCGCCGCCACACCGCCGCCACAGCCGCGTCACAATGCCCGCCACAAACAACAAACCGCCGTCACACCGCCGCCACACCGCCACCACACCGCCGCCACACCACCGCCACACCGCCGCCACACCGCCGCCACACCGCCGCCACACCACCACCACACCCGACGCCACACCTCCTCCACACCGCCGCCACAACACCAACCGCCGCCACACCCGCCGGTCACACCGCCGCCACACCGCCACCACCCGCCGCCACACCGCCGCCACCGCCACATCACACCGCGCCACGCCGTCACACCGCCGCCACAAAACACCGCCGTCACACCGCCGCCACACCACCACCACACCGCCGCCCCACACCACCGCCACTTCACCGCACGCCACCGCCGCCACACCGCACACCACCACCACACAACGCCACCGCCACCTTCAACTAAACAACGGCCCACGTTGGGTGCATAATAACCATGAATAAATTTGCTTAGGCAAATGATGTTCAATTCGGGTAATAACACCCTACAACTGTTACCTCCCCTTGTTTTCTTTTCTCCTCTAATAACTCTCTATTATCTCCCCTTGAAACCTCCCTTTCTTTCTCTCTCTCTCTCTCTCTCTCTCTCTCTCTCCCTCTCTTTCTCTCTCTCTCTCTCTCTCTCTCTCGAATCGGGTGCTTTGCAATTTGGTGTTTGTTTTCTACAATAAAACCGTTGAAAGCTTTTAGTGATATGAAACAACAACAACAACAACAACAACAACAACAGCAGCAACATTAATTGCAATAACAACAACAAAAGGAGAGGGAAAAGAAAAATCAGTTCCAAAATAAATACAAGACAGAAATAAGAAAATCAACGACAACAACAACAACAACAACAGCAACAACAACAACAACAACAACAGCGGCAATGGAAGGGTTTCATAACAAAAAGAACTTCACTTTGAAAACAACAGCAACATCATCATCACCATCATCACCACTATCACCATCACCCTCACAAATATCTTATTTCTTTACTACCCACAAGGAGCTAAAACATAGAGGGGACAAACAAGGACAGACAAAGGGATTAAGCGGGTTACATCGACCCCAGTGTTCCACTGGTACTTAATTTATCGACCCCGAAAGAATGAAAGGCAAAGTTGACCTCGGCGGAATTTGAACTCAGAACGTAGCGGCATACGAAATACCTATTTCTTTACTACCCACAAAGGGTAAAACACAGAGGGGACAAACAAGGACAGACAAACGGATTAAGTCGATTACATCGACCCCAGTGCGTAACTGGTACTTAATTTATCGACCCCGAAAGGATGAAAGGCAAAGTTGACCTCGGCGGAATTTGAACTCAGAACGTAGCAGCAGACGAAATACATATTTCTTTACTACCCACAAAGGGCTAAACACAGAAGGGACAAACAAGGACAGACAAACGGATTAAGTCGATTACATCGACCCCAGTGCTTAACTGGTACTTATTTAATCGACCCCGAAAGACACACGAAGTACCTATTTCTTTACTACCCACAAAGGGCTAAACATAGAGGAGACAAACAAGGACAGACAAACGGATTAAGTCGATTATATCGACCCCAGTGCGTAACTGGTACTTATTTAATCGACCCCGAAAGGATGAAAGGCAAAGTTGATCTCGGCGGAATTTGAACTCAGAAGTCAGACGAAGTACCGCTTGGCATTTCGCCCGGCGTGCTAACGTTTCTGCCAGATCACCGCCTCACAACTATCCCCCCCCCCCATCGCCACCAGCATCAGTGTTTCCTAACTACAACAGTAACAATATGAACAACAGTAATATTGGTTTGAATTTTTGCCCCAAGTCCAGAGCTTCGAGGGAGGGCGAAAGTCGATCGTATCGAGCCCAGTACACAACTGGTACTTATTTTATCGACCCCCTGAAAGAATAAAAGGCAGCGTTGATCGCGGTGGAATTTAAACTGTGAACGTAAGCCGGACGAAATGCGTGTAAGCATCTTGTCCGGTGTATTAACGATTCTACCAGTTGACCACCATATGAAGAAGTGTATGAATGATGGCTTACATAGCGACATGGTCACACATTCTAGAAGGAAGGGGGTGTAACTGATTATATGGACCTCAGTATTTAACTGGTACTTTATTTCATCAATCCTGAAACGATGACAGACCGTCGTCCCACAAGCTTAAATTATAATGCATTAATGTTAATAACCCTTTTTATTATAGGCACAAGGCCTGACGTTTTTAGGGGGAATGGAGCTAGTCGATTACAATGCCCCCAGAATTTCATTGGTGCCTAATTTATTGACCCCGAAAGCATAAAAAGCAAAGCCGACCTCGGCGGCATTTGAACTCAGAATGTAGCGACGGGCATTTCGTCCAGCGTGCTAACGATTCTGTTAGCTCGCCACCTTACATTAATATTCGTTTCTACTCTAGGCACAAGGCCCGGAATTTTTGGAAAAAGGGGCCAGTCGATAAGATCGACCCCAGTGTTTTACCGGTACTTAATTTATCGATCCCAAAAGGTTGAAAGGCAAAGCCGACCTCGGTGGAATTTGAACTAAGGACGTACCAACGGACGAACTACCCCTAAGCATTTCGTCCAACGCGCTAACGATTCTGCCAGTTTTGCCACCTTACATTAATATTAATAACACAAACAATATTTCATTTAGTGCAGTGGACAATGTGCTTCGTGACATTTTCCCGCTAAGTTCTGAGTTCAAATACCGCTGATGTTGACGCTGCTTTTTATCCTTTCGACGTCGATAAAATAATAGCCAGATAAGTGCCCCTCCCCCACGGCTTCAGGACTTGTGCTTATAGTAGGGAGCATTATTATTATTATTATTAGTATAAAGGTGGCAAGCTGGCATAATCGTCAAAGCATCGGACAAAATGCTTAGCGACATTTGCTCCGGCTCTTGACGTTCAAATCAACTTAGACTTTCATCTTTTCGGGGTTCGTGTAATCGCTTAACTCTTAAAATTGCTGGCCCTTAGCTTCCACCACGGCCTCAAAACGTTTCCTGAACTTGGTGCATGCGTTCCTTACTGTAACCTTGGGAAGATCTCCAAGCACCTACTTGACCTTAGTCACCAACTTGGTCTCGATACTGCAGGGAGATCGGTTGTCTTTTACAACCAGCGGAATCAGGTGACGTCCTAGAAATTCTACGGCAGCCATTTCTGAATCTTTCTGGAGGTATGGTAACGAGCCCAATCTTACTGCCACAGATATGGCTTTCCACCAGCAACCCCCTCTTCGGCCAGGATTTGACCACAGTCTCTAGTAGCTCCTCATAGCCATCTGGATCGAGCCTAACAATGAATTCCAGCGAACAGACTCAGTCAGAACGTTTACCGTGTCCCTTCCTGGCCACGGTTCCGTAGTCACCGCTGCAGCTATCCAGGTCACGTCATAAAGAGCTCTCTGTACAGAAGTCAAGATGTCACCATTTTGATACCCAATGCGAAATGATTCAGAAAACTCTTTCCCAATTTCCAGATGGCTTCCGATCCTTCATCTCAGTCAACCTTTTCTCCACTACACCTTTAATACTTATGCTTCCTAATGCCGTTCACTGTTCATCAATGATCCCAATCGCCCTCCTGAAATCGTAACTCCACCGTCGTGGAGCACCCTTTTGATGTAAATAATTATTGGTGTTAACATGGTCCGATTTGAAGTTTTTCTTCTATGGAAGGAAGAGCAACCCTTCTTCTACCATACTCTCAATTTTGGTCAACTTGCGCCACAGGGTCTCGGAGGAGATAGTGTTAGTTGAAGGCTACCGAACCTGCCACACACAGACAACTTCAGCTTTATATATATTTTCACTTTGTGTGCGTGTGTATCCGTGTATACATCAAGCTGTTCCCGAAAAAGGAGACACAGGAACCGTCAAATTTAGCCCGAACATCCTCCCCCCGCGCGCGCGTGTATAAACATATATATCATCATCATCATCATCATCATCATCCGGTCGTGCTTATTGCTCGGATCGTAGTGACTCGTTTTCTCCAATCTGTCCGGTCCTCTATTGCGTGTGGTGGGTTTTCAGGGATGCACTCGGAATGTCTCAGTTGCTTTATGTATATTCCATGTGGTATACATATGTATATATATATATATATATATATATATATATATCACGTGATCACGTGACCGACCAGACCATCAGATGTTGCTACACATCGCTGGTCACAATGCGTTCGCATTGTTTTAGCCTTCGAATGACGCCACCCCGCTGGCTAAGCGAGCAGGCCAATAGAAGAAAGAGAGAGAAAGAGTGGTGAAAGAGTACAGCAGGGTTCACCACTACTCCCTGCCGGAGCCTCGTGGAGCTTTTAGGTGTTTTCGCTCAATAAACACTCACAACGCCTGGTATGGGAATCGAAACCCGGATCCTACGACCGCGAGTCCGCTGCCCTAACCACTGGGCCATTGCGCCTCCACACACACACACACACACACACATATATACATAATATATATATATATATATATATATAATATATATATATATATATACATACATATATATATATATATACCAGTTCTCTGTTTGTTGTAGCCCATATTTCCCTACCATATAACTTGCAGGTAGAACTGTACAGTTGATGAGGTTGCCGCGGGTTGTCCTGTCCAACTTTCCCTCGAGCACATCCCTTATGCCATTAAACGCCTTCCATCCGGCCCTTACTCTCCGTGAGATCTCCTTTTCGATATCTCGACACACATTCACTTCCTGTCCCAGGTAGACATATTCCTTTACCTCCTCTATTTCATCACTGCCGATCACCATTCGACCTGTTGGTACGTTGTCTGACTGCATGAACTTCGTTTTCATGCGGTTCATCTTGAGACCTGCTGTGGAGATTGGTAACGGCTCAAAGAGCCATGGAGCGGTCAATGCTTGGAATTTCGTTGAGAGAAGAGAGAGAGAGAGAGAGAAGAGAGAGAGAGCACATCAGTAGTGAGGTCATCAAGAGAAATCCGGCGTGAGGGATGTCATCGTAGAATATACACACAAGTTTAGATGGGCTGGACACGTCGCCCGGCTCGCTGATAATCGGTGGACCCGCGCAGCTGTCGAGTGGTACCCGCGCGAGCGGAAACGACTACTCGGAAGGCCCCCACGACGGTGGAGTTACGATTTCAGGAGGGCGATTGGGATCACGTGGATGAGAAAGGCGCGATCTAGAGAGGAGTGGACAGCGTGCTGTGACCATCGGTGTGAATGGACGCCCGACGGACTGGTCAGTCAAGGTGATCAAGGTGACATGTATATATATATATATATATATATATATATATATATATATATATATATATATATATATTTATGCATGTATGTACGTATGTATGTATGTATGTATGTATGTATGTATGTATGTATGTATGTATGTGTATGTATGTATGTATGTATTATTTCCTTCCGGTCTTTCAAAATGTGACCTCGTGTGTACCGTTGGCGATTTTTTTCCTCTGTCTTCTCTTCTCTGGATCTTCCCTTCTCCTATGTTTCCGACGAAGAGCTCCGCTTGAAACGTTAAACCCTCCTTCATCCCTTCTTTCCTGAGCGTCCAATAATACTATATTTGTTCCACGTCCTCGCGTTGTTGTGTTTTTTTTGTGCTTTCTTGTTTGGATTAAGTCTATATATATATATATATATATATATATATATATATTTCTTTATTGCCCACAAGGGGCTAAACATAGAGGGGACAAACAAGGACAGACAAAGGGATTAAGTCGATTACATCGACCCCAGTGCGAAACTGGTACTTAATTTATCGACCCCGAAAGGATGAAAGGTAAAGTCGACCATGGCGGAATTTGAACTCAGAACGTAACGACAGATGAAATACCGCTAAGCATTTCGCCCGGCGCGCTAACGTGCGTGTGTGTATATGTGCGCTTTGTACCTGTATGTGTACAAAACATACTTGTACGTCACAGTGTCTATTTGTAAAATACTGAGCTACACCGTCCATTGGTGTACATTTATATTTTCTATTTCAACCATCTTTCTTAACTGGTGATGGTCTTTTCGATGTTTTTCCTTCACTTCGTTCACAGTTTTTTTTGCAAAATATATATCCATGTTTTCCGCCTTGGCTTTTTACAGAATTTCACCCCTACCACCACCACCACGATTTTTTTGTGCTGTTTCTGATGGTTTCTTTCCCTTTACATCATTTAGTATTTGCTTATTCGCCTCAATTCTTTCCTTCTTTATTTCTTTGGTTGAGAAGTTGACGGTCTGATTAGTCGAATGAATGAGAGAGAGATTATGAAACAACTAGTAATAAAGAGACGTCAAAAATATTTTTTTTTTATGTGTAGGTATATGTATGTATGTGGTTTATTTCTTTTTACATGCTGAAATAAATCCAAAAAAAAACATCAGCTATATTTTGTTTTGAAATTTGTGTTTATAAATGGTTCGATCAAAAACAAAATACAGAAATAATAATAATATAATAATAATAATAATAATAATAATAATAATGTGCAAAAAAAAGGGAGAAAAGTTGAAAAATCTAAAATGAGATTCGAAAAAACGAACACAAACTATGGTAAAACTGCAGCGGCAGCAACGTTGTGCAGATGTTCCAAACAAGAAATTCAATCAAAATTCTGTATCAAAACTCAAAAATTGGAAGCCATTTCGACCATATATAAATTTGCTATAATTATTCGAACAGATACAAATGAGAAATCACGTTGGAATTGAATATAAAAGGAACTAAGATAAGAACGTGATTGAATAAAGGCGCTTCGAAAATTGGCTGTGGGTCACAGATAAAAAAAAATAGTGTTGGAAAAATCGATTTCTTTCTGGAAAACTTAGTAAAAGACGATAGTGATGGCGATGAAATTGTAAGAAAGAAACAACCACGATGTTTGTAAGTTCGATGAGGTGGTTGGTGGAGACCAATGATAACTACAACGACGATGACGATAATATTGATAGCAACGTAGTCGGTGGCAGACGACATCGCAAATACAGACGACAGCATCTCTGTAAGCAAAAACAAACATGGTTTCAAGGTAGACGAAGAATGATTAGAAGATAAGACGTGCAAAGATGAAAACTTTATGGACATTATATTGTTTTTATGGATGAAAGAAAGGAGAAAAATGTGAACTAAAATAAAATTAATTAATTTAAATTGGGAAAAATAAATATTAATAACTATTCACTGAAAATTTCTTCAAATATTTTTATAGTTTTGATGGGGTTTGTTTTTGCGGAATTATGGAATTTATGTAAGAAATGTCTTTTTTTTTTAATTTTTTGATGCTACTTTCTTTTATCGTTTTCCAAATTTCAATATGAATTTTCTTCAAAAATTATAAATAGTTTTCTTATCCATGACTGCAACTTTCTGTAAAATTTGTAAAGGAGTATATTTTTCATATGAACAGATGAGAAACTGAAAAAACATTATTTTACTTTCAACTTTGTTTATTTCTTTCTCATCCTCAGCATCTCTCTCTCTCTTTCTCTCTCTCTTTCTTTCTTTCCTCATCGCCCTCCGATTTCTCTCTATTCCTTTCTATGTTTCTCATTCCCTCTGTCTTTTCTCTCGCTTTTTCTCTCTCCCTGTCTCCTATTTTCTCTCTTTTTGTCTCTCCCTCTCACACACCCTCTCTCTCTCCCTCATTTGTCGTAAAAATATTTCAGGATTTACACGAAAATCAACATTTTAAGACTTTTACAATCCACTGTTATTTAAGTTTGTTTATTGTGGTATTAATAACTTTGTTTATCTGACGTATTAACATCAAAAACTAAAAGTCTGAAGCATCAAAAATACGAGATTTCCTGTGAAAAGAAATAATATTTTGATTCCTACTTCAATGTTTTGTTCCATCGTATGAATTATGATCAATTCAACAAATATAAATTTCTTTTATACTTGAGTATTTTCACTTTGTGTGCGTGTGTATCCGTGTATGCGTAAAAATATGTAAACGTATTTAAAAATTGGCACTTCGTCGGTTACAACGACGAGCGGACTCCGACCAACGGAACAACCCGCTCGAGAAATTAACGTGCAAATGATTCGGCGCTCCACAGACATAATATGCAGTGCTTGCAGGGACACCAAAACGGTTTGGTGTCACAAACATGCTAAGAAGACATTGATTTCATGTAATAAGTCTAGAGTAAGTCTATCTCTCATTTAAATGTACCCAAAAGAAAAATTTAAAACTGTAAAATACATTAAGTACGAATATTAATATCACAGGGTGAAGGGAAAGGAGAGAGAGAGAGAGAGAGAGAGAGAGAGAGAGAGAGATGCTGATGATAAGAAAGAAATAAACAAAGTTCAGAATAAAATAATGTTTTTTCCATTTTCTCATCTTCTGTTCATATGAAATATATACTCCTTTACAAATTTTACAGAAAGTTGCAGTCATGGATAAGAAAACTATTTATAATTTTTGAAGAAAATTCATATTGAAATTTGGAAAACGATAAAAGAAAGTAGCATCATAAAAATATAAAAAAAAGAAGACATTTCTTACATAAATTCCATAATTCCGCAAAAACAAACCCCATAAAAACTATAAAAATACTAGCAGTATCGCCCGGCGTTGCTCGGGTTTGTTTCGTCCCTTTAGAATTGGAATTTTTGAAAAGTAAAAAGTTTGCATTATGTAGCTTGTTATTCTCGTTAAATGAACATTTTTCTGGTTGAAATACACCGAAAAATGGCGACACAGCAGTCAAATAATCGTAAAAAAAATAGGGATTTTCATAGAAAAATAAGCACCCATTTGATGTAAATAATTTTTGGTGTTAACAGGGTCCGATTTGAATTTTTTCTTCTACGGAAGGAAGAACAAGCCTTCTTCTATCATACTCTCAATTTTGGTCAACTTTCGCCGCAGGGTCTTGAAGGAGATAGTGTTAGTTGAAGGCTACCAAACCTGCCATACACAGACAACTTCAGCTTTATAGAGAGAGAGAGTTAAAGAAATTTTCAGTGAATAGTTATTAATATTTATTTTTCCCAATTTAAAGTACGAATATTAATATCAAAGTAAATATAAAATTATGCCCAAATGTTTCGATTGCTACGCCGCTCTCATCAGCGGAAAGTGTTGTGTATACATGCAAGAATGTATACGCACAATACACTAGTTAATAACATGGAATAACTTTGAGCTATTTCATGTTATTAGCTCGTGTATTGTGCGTATATCATGGAATGTTTCTTATATTATAAAGAGATATATTAAAAGATTTATTTGGAAACATATGTGTTAAGATCTTAATTTACAGTCTAGCAGAACCCTCTTCATGTATAGAACGTATTCTAGACAAATTTGTGTTTATATGGGATTTCTAGAGGTGTTGTATGCAAGATTCGAGTGCCAGTGGAAAACAGCTCACTATTTCAATGATAATAACAGAATATCCCAAATATGTAAATAAAATAATTTTGCATACTAAACATTTTGTTCAATGATGAGATACAGTTAAACAATCGAAACTTAGTGCATAACGAAAATTGACATGTGTCTATGTATGTATGTATGTATGTATGTTATGTATGTATGTATGTATGTATGTATGTATGTATGTATGTATGTATGTTTGTATGTGTGTGTGTGTGAGAGAGAGAGAGAGAGAGAGAAAGAGAGAGAGTGAGTGAGGCATATTTATATGCATATGTGTGGATGAGTTGGAGAGTGTATGTTGGTATATATGTATTTTGGTAGTTGTGTATAGGGTGGCGAGCTGGCAGAATC
>NC_042998.1:203147248-203149748 GCF_006345805.1 Octopus sinensis | reverse complement strand
GACGCGCAAATACGCTGAAGTCACGTGATCAGCCAGTTTAGTCGCTAGTCCTGGATATTCTTCGTCTACTACTGATACTCTTGTGCTTTTTATCACTATACATCATACACAAGATGCTTTCTGAGGACGAATTACGATGTATTATGGCTTCCCTGAGGTATATTCACATTAAATAGAACATACAAATTATTAGTCGGATCTAATACAGCTCCCGCCGTCGTGAATAACTAATATCATATTTGAAATGCTTTCACAGACAACGGTTTGCAAAATTCAGAAGTAGAAATTTCAGCATTGACGATGAAGATCGAACAGGATGTCCAGTTGAGTTTGATGATAAGCTCTTTGAGGCATCACTCGAAGAAAATCCGGCGTTATCAGTTGAAAAATTGGCAATAAAGCTTAGTTCAAAGCATACAACTGTTCATCATCATCTTCAACAACTTGGAAAGGTTCCTAAACTTGGAAAATGGGTGCCTCATGAATTGTCCGAAAGCAACCGCAAAACCCGAGTTGACATCTGCTCTTCTCTCCATTCTCGCGAACTCATTTCACACTTGTTGGATAGACTTGTGATGAAAAATGGATCTTCTATCGTAATGTTAAACGTCGTAATCAGTGACTTTGTAAAAGGGAAAAAGCTCAATCACAACCGAGAAGGGAACTTCACGGAAAAAAGGTTCTTCTCTCTATCTGGTGGGATTTCAAAGGAGTAATTCACTTTGAATTGTTACCAACCAATGCAACAATCAATACTCAAGTCCACTGTCAGAAATTAGAGCGTTTGAACCAAGCTTTGAAGAAAAAAAGACCCGCTTTAGTGAATCGAAAAGGAGTGATGTTTCATCAGGACAATGCGCGATCCCACACTGCAAAGATCAAATCACAGAAGATTGAAGAGCTTGGTTGGGAAAAAATTCCTCATCCACTTTATTCTCCTAACCTTGCTCCTTCAGACTACCATCTGTTTCGTAGTTTACAGAATCATTTGGGGGACATAACTTTCGCAAGCCAGGAGGAGGTCAAAACTGACATTTCAGAGTTCTTCACTTTGAAACCAAAAGCGATTTACATTGATGGGATTAAAAAGCTTGTAAATAGATGGAAGGAAATCATAGATAATCAGAGAAAGTACATTGATGATTAAATTTCAATTAAATATAACATTTGATCACTTGTTTTCTTTATTCAAAATTTGGACAGAACTTATGGGATGACCTGATAGATGATATTTTCAGAAAGTAGGATAAAATATGTCTGAACCAGATTAGGACTAACTGGGAAATGAAACTAGCGCAAAGCTTGGCTTTTACTCAAAATGATTGTTTTTCACAAGGCCCAAACACTTTATAAAATAACCAAAAATGAAGAAATGCTCTATTTAACAAATCATGTCTTTCTCTAGGTGAGTGGTTTTTAACCGGGTCCAAATGGCACTTGGGGATCCACATTCATTTATGAGCAATAATTTGGTTATACTTTTATAATACACAAAATATGTTACTCTTTTACTTGTTTCAGTTATTTGACTGTGGCCATGCTGGAGCACCGCCTTTAGTCGAGCAAATCGACCCCAGGACTTATTCTTTGTAAGCCTAGTACTTATTCTATCGGTATCTTTTGCCGAACCGCTAAGTTACGGGGACGTAAACACACCAGCATCGGTTGTCAAGCGATGTTGGGGGGACAAACACAAACACACAAACATATACACGCACACATACATATATACGACGGGCTTCTTTCAGTGTCCGTCTACCAAATCCACTCACAAGGCTTTGGTCGGCCCGAGGCTATAGAAGACACTTGCCCAAGGTGCCACGCTGTGGAACTGAACCCAGAATCATGTGGTTCGTAAGCAAGCTACTTACCACACAGCCACTCCTAATAATTTCTTTTTATACAATTCCTAATAATATTTAATCATAAAAATATATGACTTTTAAAAAATCGAATGGCTCTGAGAGTCCAGCAGAGTAAACTAGGAATCAAAGGGGCTCCACAGGTAAATGGTTGAGAACCACTGCCCGGGGTCACAAGCCCGGCAATTAATCTGATGTTGAGACTAAGCAGAAATGAGGTGGTGGTCATGGACTCTCCAGGATATGACCACTGGTTATACTGAGGTTCGCTCTCGAATAGACTCTTTGCTTTCAGCTCCAACAAGCTAAAAAAAGGTATATTTTTTCCATATTATGCTTTAAAACCGCCAAGGTTATTGTTATTATTAATATTGTTGTTGTTGTTGTCGTCGTTATTAAAAACCGCCAAGGTTATTGTAATTATTAATATTATTATTATTGTTGTTGTTATTATTATTATTATCATTATTATTATTATTATTAATATTATTGTTATTGCTATTGTTATTATTATTGTTGTTGTGTAAGAGAGCAGTGCATGCCATCAAAGTGACACTGGGGTACAAATATACGAAGCCCAGTATACCCATCATGACCACCCGTCTGACAAGAGTACACTAGGTACATGCATTACAACC
>NC_042998.1:203134702-203139648 GCF_006345805.1 Octopus sinensis | reverse complement strand
CTACTATACTACTACTACTACTACTGCTGCTGCTGCTGCTGCTGCTGCTGCTGCTGCTGCTACTACTGCTGCTGTTGTTGTTGTTGTTGTGGTTAAGCAACAAGACGTGGGGTGAAGTGATTAGGTGATGGTTTAGGACTTAGGGGCGGGAGATCCCAGACCTTGGAAAAAAAAAACTTTGGTCGTCTTGTTGTAGTCGAGGGCTCTTCGTTGACGCCCCACACCACTGGGAGGTGGCCCTCGAAGTCGCTGGAAATGGAAATCTCCAGGTTCAAATTCTTGAACGGCAACTACTACTACTACTACTACTACTACTACTACTACTACTGCTGTTGCTGTTACTACAGCCACCACCACAACCACCATAAGCTTCACAACTACTGCGACCACCCTTCTGCCATCATCACCATCGGGATTACCCTAGCCACCACATTAACCACCACCTCCACCACCACCACCTCGACCGCCATCTTCAAATTGCCTCTGCCACCGCAATCATCATCATGACAAAAGCAATTGACGACAATCAGTTTCTATGACAATAAAGACCTCAACGAAAGTGTCATGGCGCTTTTTTTTCTCTCTTTTTGACAGACAAATAGAATAGAAGCGCACACAGACACACACACAAACACACTCAGATGTATGTATGTGTATATATACACAACATATACATAATATATATATATATATATACATATATATGTATATATATATATATATACATATATATATATATATTATATATATATATATATATATATAATATATATAATATATATATATATATATATTATATATATATATATATATATAATACACATATATATATATATACATATATATAGGTAAGTATACATATATACCCGCACGTACATACCCTCACATTCACGAGGCCAGGGTACACGAAGTCTCACCATGCACAAAGATTTAGCGGCACGCGTCCACCCCTATTTGACTCCAATCACACGCGCTGCGCATGCACGTCCGCCTACGCATTACTGTATGTAGCGGTGGGGGGGGCAGGGGGGGGGGGCAGGGCGGGGGGGGGCAGGGCGGGGGGGTTAGAAGAGAGAGCAGCTAAAACTATGAAGTCACACTCAACTGTAAAGAAAAAAGAAAAAATAATACATAAAATCATTAAGACATTGTGTAGTGTAGTCTCGGGTAGACGATGCCTGAAATCACAGCTGGAATGCCTTTGATCGTAGAAGACATTGCTCGATCACGTTAGAGGTTGTCAGCGCTAGCGTTCAACTACTACTACAACTACTACTACTGATGCTGCTGATGCTGCTGTTACTACTACTACTACTTACTACTACTACCACCTACTACTACTTCTGCTGCTGCTGCTGCCGCCAGTACTACCACTACTACTACTACCACTACTATTATTACTACTACTACTATTACTAACTACTACTACCACTACTACTACTACTACTTCTGCTGCTACTACTACTACTACCACTACTACTCCCACCACTACTACTATTATTACTACTACTACTACTACTACTACTGCGCCGCTGCTGCTGCTACTACTACTCTCAGTACTACTACTGCTGCTGCTGCTACTACTACTCTCAGTACTACTACTATCAGTACTACTACTACTACAATCACTACTACTACTACTACAAACTCTGCAATAATACTTTCAGATAATTAGGCTTAATTAGTCAATCTGTTAATGAAAAACCCAAAACTGAACTACTTGAATAGGTTTGTCGTTTATCTGTCTGTTATTCTCTCATCTCTCTTTCTACCTTTCCTTCTTTCTCCTATCCTCTCTCTCTCTCTCTCTCTACCCCCTCTCTCCTTCTTCATATCTATCTTCTCTATCTATATGTATGTCTATCACTTTCTCTGATTTTTTATTTTTCCCTTTTCAAAAGAGAACTACACCCTCCTCTCTAATGTTGGCACAAGGTCCGAAATTTTGAGAGGGAACGAGCTGATTGCTAAGGAGGGGAGCTGTGGGTTCATTCGGGACCCTTCACTGAAGGAGATCTAGTTTTGTTTTGGAACAACCTACATCCACGCCATGCAGGTATTTCAGGTTTTGTGGGAGGATATTGAAGAGCTGTGGGCCTTTGACGCCCAAGCTGTTGCAATAGCTGGTCCTGTATCCTTATGGCAATTTTGGGACCTTTGGTATCATGCAGTAGGGCCCTATCCTGCTGCTTGTGTAAGTGACAAAGCATCGACTCTTTTGCTTAACTTCGACCTTGAAGTCGACTTAGGTGACATTTGGACTTGGAACCTAAAAGACTGAAAGAAATGCTGCTGAAGACCCACTGCGTGGCACCTTCGGCATGCGTCTTCCACTATAGGTTTGGACCGACCAAAGCTTTGCGAGTGGATTTGGGAGACGGTAACTGAAAAGAAGCCCGTCGTATATTTATATATGGTGTGTCTTTATATCTGTTTGTGCCTCCCACCCCAAAACACTACCATTATCGCCTGACAACCGGTGTTGGTGTATTTTCGTTCCTGTAACATAGCAGTTGAACAAAAGGGACCGATAGAATAAGAACCTGACATCAAAAGTGGGTACTGGGGTAGAGATCAATTCGACGAAAATTCCTCAAAGTGGTGCCCCAGCATGGCCGGAGTCAAATGACTAAAACGAGGAAGAGATGATAAATAAATACCAGGTAACAGCAGTCGGCACCCATAAAACCTTACTCAGGTGCCGGAAGGTTGTGATGGGAACAAGTCATTTTGCAGTCATGAGGTTCTGAGTTCAGTCCCACTGCTCGGCGCTTTGGGCAATTGTCTTCCTCTACAGCCCCGCGCTGACCAATGCCTTGTGAGCGGATTTTGCAAGACGGAAACTCTGCGGAATCCTGTTGCGTATGTGTGTGTGTGTGTGTGGTGTGTGTGTGTGTGTGTGTATCTTACCTACATGCCCGCACACATAAACACACACACATATGCATACACACATACATGCTTATATACATACATACATACACACACACACACCACACACACACACACACACACACACACACACACACACACACATATATATATATATATATATATATATATATATATATACATATTCTATCCAGGTTACAATTTCAGATTTATACCTGTACTTATTGAGGACCTGAGATATGTAACACACTGGCTAAATGCCAATCTTGAGAAATTAGGCTTCTCACAACCAGAAAGGAGAAAACTAATTCGAAGACTACAGATTGATTCCATCGCTAGAACTGTAAAAATCTGTAAAACTTTCCAGAAGTTTATCATTTAAATATATATGAGCATGTCTAGATATGCAACTATATGCATGAGAATACATACATAAAGCAAAACATACAAATCTGCACATATACATACATACATACATATTTAGTTATATATATATATAGACAAAACATCACGAAGAAGAATGGAAAATTAGACATCTTCGAAATTAGTTTATTACAGTATTATTCCCATGAAATTCCACTCCGACACGTGTTTGCTGTTGGATAAGAGTCCTAATGTCCAGCAGAATTTTTGGATTGGAATTTAATGAGAATATTTCAATAATAAATCAATTTTGAAGATGTATAATTCTCCATTCTTTCTTATGATATCTTGATTCTATACTCTATATCCTGTATGGAATCCAATGAAACCTAACGAGTGATGGACTTTGTAATTGTTTATTTTAAATAGCTTTGTATGTCCTTTATCATTCGATGTGGTTAGCCACATTTGGATTATATCAGAATGCTTATAAGGTACCTGCCCGTCTTCGAAATCCCTATTCCTTTACGCGCGCGCGCGCGTGTGTACACCCACAGACACAAACGCACATGTGTCTGCGGTGGAGGGTATAGGTGGGTATCAAAGAAAGAATTAAACTTTCTGGACTGGCAGGAGAAGAGTGGTAGTTGCACGCGAACCTCCGATTTCAATAACGGGGGATAATTAAATAAATTAGTAAATAAGTAAATAAATAAATAAAAGCCAACTGGTGGGAGAGGGAGTGAAGGAAGGTGGGAGGGGTAAGTGAGGAAACGTCAAGAGCTTAAGAGGTTGTTTTAGTGACTGCTGCCAGCTTTTATCTTTGACTTTTTAACAAAGGGAGAGAAGTATTGAACATCGGTAATGTCAGAGATGAATAGACATAGAAAGAGAAAGAGGGAGAGAGAGAGAGAGGGGGAGGGAGAGATAGAAAGAGAGATAAATAGACATAGAAAGAGAGAGAGAGAGAGAGACATAGATAGATACATAGATAGATAGATAGATAGATAGATAGATAGATAGATAGATAGATAGATAGATAGATAGATAGATAGATAGATATAGAGAGACACAGATATACAGATAGATAGATAGAGAGAGAGAGACAGACAGACAGACAGACAGACAGAAAAGATAGACAGACAGACAGATTGATAGACAGATCGCTAGATAGTTAGATAGACAGACAGATATTATATATATATATATATATATATATATATATATATATATATATATTATATATACATATACCTATTTTAAATAGATAGATAGATAGATAGATAGATAGATAGATAGATAGATAGATAGATAGATAGATAGATAGATAGATAGATAAAGGAACCAATAGAGACAGAGAGAAAGCAAAGGAGCCGGAGTGGCAATGACAACCACGATCATACAACGAAGACAGAAAGCGTCTGTCACACACACACAATCACAATCACAGCAACAACAAGAACAACAATCACGGCTAATTGTCATTGTGTTCGTGCGGCGCGATCGCCAACGATCGTGAGCGTTCGTACGTGGCCATGTGCGACTATGTTGGAGGAGGAGGCGGCGGGGAGGAGGAGGTGGTGCGACGATGGATTTCAATGCAAATTGTGTGTGATCTGTCATGGCGGACTCCCCACCATTTTGACATGCACATTGTACACGCTTCCAACCTTTTGTCACCGACAACACTG
>NC_042998.1:203124702-203129702 GCF_006345805.1 Octopus sinensis | reverse complement strand
CGCTGCTTGTTTCGACCAGCTGCAATGTGGCTTTAATACGAGATATTAAGGTACTAATACCCAGCAGGCGGTCCTAAGTACATAAATGTGTAGACTGGGAGGGGGGGCGCTTTGTCTGATGTAACAAAAACATACAAAGCACAAAGCATAGACAAGTTGATCTGCACACGCTCACACATGTCAGGACCGGACGGTTTGTCATGTCTGGCGAGTGCATACGCACACACACACACATACATGCACACGCACACACACACACACACGCGCACGCATACACTCAAATATACACATTCGCACACACATATGTATAAGCATATACATAAAATATTTGACATGTATATTATATGCATATATATTATATAAGTACATATATATATATACATTATATACCTATATATATATATATATATATACTTAATTTTAAGCAGCAGAAAATTCAACAAAATCTGTTACTCTGAGTTTCTCGTTGCCGTTCATCAGACAGTTTTTGCTAGAATGGAACTTATATATCAATTCAATCTATACTCTTACAAACGCTACACCTTTAAAAAGAAATGGACTTGTTTGATTGGCCCTTTAGAAAAAACGGTCAATCTTCGAGCGATAAACAAAAAGGTCAAAAATATATGTATATATATATATAAAAAAACTTATAAAAATTATAAAATCCGAGAAAAAAACCGAGGAAAAAACCTATTGACGTTAATGAAGACAGTGCAAATTAATGCATAGAAATTAAACCTGTTATAAATACTGCAATACATATTTATATTAAAATCTACATATATATATCAACATACACAAAAGGATGCGCGTAAACGCCATACATACATATACAGACGTATGAATATGAATCTAAATATACACATAAAAGCATGTGTACATATATTCACGCAAACCGTCTCGCACGCAAGCTAAAATTCATCTATGTAGCAATTCTCATATACTGAGCAAGGAGGGGGAACGAAAGAAAGGGAAAGAGAGAAAAAGGAACGAAGGAGGGGTGGGGAAAAAACTTATAACGATGTTATTGGCATCTATAGAGGCCAGTATACATACACAAGTTTGAATGGATACATATACATACCGTCGTGTGTATGCGTGCTTAAGCACAAGCATACTTTCACTTACACATACACAGATACGCATGCTTACAAATACATATGCTTTGCTATACACATACTTATATAAACATTCTAATTTGCTTTTTTTTAAAAAACATTGCTTTTAAAAATGGGTGCATTAATAAAAATATATATGAAAGACATATAAAATAAAATATAACATCCTATTTTGGGTCATTTATAAATAATCAAGGTAATATAAATAATCAAGGTAATCCTATGCAATACAATAACATGAAAACAAAGTTTGTAGGTTTTTCCTAATATATATGTAGAAACATAAGACTTTGCTATACGGATTAAGATCCGCGTAGCTTGGAAACAGAATCAAAATCCATCGTAGCGCTCAATAGTCAAAATCAAAATCAAAAATCAAAAATACAAAATATATACTCTATCCATATGGTATATTTATATTCGACATTTTAAATTTAGCCGCGTGCCTACATAAGTTCATTAACTCACTTCTTTGATTCAAAGAATTATTGTCTTTGAATAAGATGTACATTTTTTCTAATAGGCAAAGTCTACACTTGAAATTATATTTGTAAGCTCCATGCCTGTATGGTGCCGCCCTGTCCAGAATGCTCCATGTCACGTTGAAAGGTGGGGCTTCCTTTTCTTTTAGTTCCCAGACATATTTTGCTAGGCTGGTTTTCTTCCTATTCTCTGGGTATTTAAAAGAATTTTTATGAGAATAAAATCTTGTTTTAAATGAATTTTCTGAAGCCCCTGTGTATGTCTTGTATTCCGATGAGCCTTCCACTTGCACCTTGGCTCTATAAACTACTCCTTTCACTAGACATTTCCCTTCTAACGGACAGGAGCTTTCGTTTTTGAAATTACATTTCTTAATGGGCTCTTAAGAGCGCTACGATGCACCCATTTTTAAAAGCAATGTTTTTTAAAAAAAAGCAAATTATAATGTTTATATAAGTATGTGTATAGCAAAGCATATGTATTTGTAAGCATGCGTATCTGTGTATGTGTAAGTGAAAGTATGCTTGTGCTTAAGCACACATATACACGACGGTATGTATATGTATCCATTCAAACTTGTGTATGTATACTGGTCTCTATAGATGCCAATAACATCGTTACAAGTTTTTTCCCCACCCCTCCTTCGTTCCTTTTACTCTCTTTCCCTTTCTTTCGTTCCCCCTCCTTGCTCAGTATATGAGAATTGCTACATAGATGAATTTTAGCTTGCGTGCGAGACGGTTTGCGTGAATATATGTACACATGCTTTTATGTGTATATTTAGATTCATATTCATACGTCTGTATATGTATGTATGGCGTTTACGCGCATCCTTTTGTGTATGTTGATATATATATGTAGATTTTAATATAAATATGTATTGCAGTATTTATAACAGGTTTAATTTCTATGCATTAATTTGCACTGTCTTCATTAACGTCAATAGGTTTTTTCCTCGGTTTTTTCCTCGGATTTTATAATTTTTATAAGTTTTTTTATATATATATACATATATTTTTGACCTTTTTGTTTATCGCTCGAAGATTGACCGTTTTTTCTAAAGGGCCAATCAAACAAGTCCATTTCTTTTTAAAGGTGTAGCGTTTGTAAGAGTATAGATTGAATTGATATATAAGTTCCATTCTAGCAAAAACTGTCTGATGAACGGCAACGAGAAACTCAGAGTAACAGATTTTGTTGAATTTTCTGCTGCTTAAAATAAAGCATATTACTCTACCACTGGTATTTGAGTACTCTTTTTTCCACCTTGTTTCACATTTATGTGTTTACTCCGGTATATATATATATATATATGTAGGTATATATATGTGTGTGTGTGCATGTATGTATATGTATTTTTCTATACATGCATACATGCATAGAACTCATAATATGGCAGAAACCATAGTCACTCATAATAAAAAGGAGTACTGGTGGAATGTCCCATTGAAAACCTCAATAGAATGTAAACACAACAGGCCTGATATAGTGATTTAGGATATAGAAGAGAAACTGTGCAAAGTTGTGGAATTAGCTGCCCACCAGATGTTAACATAAAGCTGAAAGAGAACACCTACGCTGAATTATTGAGAAATCTGTAGTTACACTATTCAGATCACAAGTTCAAATTTATACCTGTAATTATCAGGACCCTGAGATATGTAACACCATGTTTTAAATACTAATCTTGAGAAACTAGACTTCTCAAAACCAGAAAAGAGAAAGCTAATTCGAAGACTACAAATTGATTCCATCGCTACAACTGTAAAAATCTGTAAAGCTTTGCAGAAGTTTATCATTTCAGTATATATATGAGCATGTGTAGATATGCAACTATATGGATGAGAATACATACATAAAGCAAAACATACAAATCTACACACATACATACATACATACATACATACATACATACATACATACATATATACATACAAAAATACCCCGTTGTTGAAGATGAAATTCCAATGAAGGAACCTTGGATCTAGGTTAGAAACCGGCACTTTCTCTGTTGGCAAGAAATCTTGAAATAAACTGAATAATGACATACATACATACATACATACGTACATACATACATTCATTACATCTATGAGAGTGTGTGTCTGTGTTGACAGCCGGTGTTGGTGTCTTTACGCCCCCATAACTTAACGGTACGGTTTAAGAGACCGATAGGATAATTACAAGGTTTTACAAAAATATTATAAGTACTGGGATGGATTCGTTTCTCTAAAATTCTTCATAGCGGTGCTCCAGCATGGCCGCACTCTAATGGCTGAAGCAAATAAAAGATAAAAACTTATATTTTACTATATATTCTTTTCTTCTTTTTGTTCTTGTTTCAGTCATTCGACTGCGGCGATGCTGGAGCACCGCCTTTTTTTGCCGAACAAATCAACTCCAGCTTTTATTCTTTGTAAGCCTTCTACTTATTCTATCTGTGTTGAGGTCCCTGCTGTTTGTGGCGGTCCTATCAGACATGGGACCAACTATAGAGGTCGCTACTCATACTTGCTATGCCAGTGATACAAATGTAGCAGAAGCAGTCATGAATCTTGTTGATGCAAATCTTTTGCAGAAAAATCTAGATGCCATAGATACATGGGTTGGAGGAAAAAAAAACATGCAGTTTTAATTCAGGAGAATTCTGAGCCCACCGCAATCATCCAGATGGTGCTATCGTGCTGCAACAGAAATACTTTGGACCAAAAGCAAAAACAAAAAAAAAGGTCGCAGAGTCAAACATATTGCGTGACTGAGGATTGATATGAGCAACGATGCTACGTCATTTGAGCGTATCACCAAGAATATGGCAATGTGCGGGTGAATGGCGGAATGGATTCTAAGAACTTTCGGAAAAAAGGGACAAGGAAATTATGTTGATCATTTGGAGAACATTTATCTTCAGCCGTCTGGACTACTGTTCTTAGCTAGTCACAGAGAGTGTCATATTGATCGTAGCACTTGAAGCAATAAAACGGTTCAATGGAACAACTGAGCTACCGGAAGAGACTGAAAGTGTGACAACTCTATCGCTTGAAGAGAAGATGCAAGAAATATTCAGTGATATAATTATGGAAGATCTTAGATGGATTGGCACCAAACTTTGGTATCAACAGTTATACTAAACCCTGAACAGGATGTCCCTTCACTGTTCCAAAAGTTCCACCCATCCTGTCTAAAGGGAGGACCAATTACTTTGGATTGAAAGGCGCATAACTATTTGCTATCTTGCTAAAAATACGAGAGATCTACATGGGGAGGGGGAGTAGATGTTTTTGAAGAAGCATTTTCACATTCTGCTTTCTAAGATCGCAGACGAACCTATATCGAGGCAAGAAACACAAACGACGGCTGCTGCAATAGCAAACTTCCTCATTCACCAAAAGCCAACAA
>NC_042998.1:203094702-203119702 GCF_006345805.1 Octopus sinensis | reverse complement strand
TTTCTTTTTTTCTTTCTTCTTTCTTTCTTTCCTTCTTTCTTTCTTCTTCTTTCTTTCTTTCTTTCTTTCTTTCTTTCTGTCTGTCTGTCTGTCTCCCCCATTTTTCAATCTATCCCATATCTTTCGTGCATTTTTACTCTTAAACCCAAATCGTGTTTTTTCTTTCATTTTCTCCATTTTAAAGTTTGTTGTCCGCCATTTTATAAAATGAACTCCATTATAAAACAATAACAAAATAATAATAATATAATTTTTAAAAAACCCTAAACTATTGTGGTTCAGTTGGCATGAGTGGTGTGTGTACTTTGTGTGTGAGTGTGAGTGGAGGAGCCGTGGTGTGTGCTGTAAGTATGTGGGGCCGCAGTGATCATACGCTGGTTCGCCGGTGATCTGCGGTCCGCTGTCTATTGTCATGGCGCAACAATGACTATCCACCGTGGCTCATCTTTTAACAATGATAATTCGTAGGGAGGGAGGTGTGGGCTGGAAAAGACGGGGTAGCAGGAGTGGGAGAGGGAGGAAGAGTAGTAGAGAGAGAGAGAAAGAGTGTATTAGGAGTACAAGAGAGAAAGAGAGAGAATAGGGTGGTTTGAGAAATATATAAAAGTAAAAGAAAAAGGTATATAAATATAAAATATCCATAAAAAGAAAAACAGAAATATATAGAAATTGAATTAATACTGGAAAACCAAATATTTAAAGAGAAACGGCACCACCACTACTCTCGCTACACCCAGCCTCACAACTACCGCCACCCCTAACACGACACTGCTGCCATTCCCATCCGAATCACTACTCAGATAACAAACCACTATATAAAATGAAACAGTACTTGAACTCAAAGTATAAAGAGTCGGACGAAATAGCACTGAGCATTTTGTCCGGCTGCTAAAGACTGTACCAGCGCGACGCATTTAATAAGGGTTTCAGATTTTAGCAAGAAGGCAGCAAATTGGAGTGAGGAAGGTTAGGGGATTCTATCGAATGAATCCCAGCGATTGACTTTGACTAGCACTTATTTTATCGACCCTGGAAGAATGAAAGGCAAAAATTGACCTCGGTTGAATTTGTACTCAGAATATAAGGACGGACGGAATAACGCTAAGCATTTTGCCAAAATTTAGAACCATTATTTTTAAAAGAAAGGATCTCTCAGCAAGTCGTAGCTGTGATTAAAAACTTCCGTTTTGCAACCTTCTCTTGACGTTTTCACTCCCAAAGCTTGCCATCCCATATGTGTGTGTAAGAAAAATGTTAAATTGAATGTATCCAAAGTAGTCATTATTTGACTTTTCTCAAGACAGTATATTCCTGTTCTCAAGGCAGCGAGCTGGCCGAATCGTTAGCACGCCGGGCGAAATGCTTATCGGCATTTCGTTCGCCTTTACGTTCTGAGTTCAATTTCCGCCGAGGTCGACTTTGCCTTTCATCCTTTCGGGGTCGATAAATTAAGTACCAGTTACGTACTGGGGTCGATGTAATCGATTTAATCCCTTTGTCTGTCCTTGTTTCTCCCCTCTGTGTGTAGCTCCTTGTGGGTAATAAAGAAATAAGAAACGTTAGCACGCCGGGCGAAATGCTTAGCGGTATTTCGTCTGTCTTTACGTTCTGAGTTCAAATTCCGCCGACGTTGACTTTGCTTTTCATCCTTTCGGGCTCGATAAATTAAGTACCAGTTGCGTGCTGGGGTCGATCTAATCGACTGGCCACCTCCCTCAAATATTTCGGGCTCTGTACCTATAGTAGAAAAGAGTATATTCCTGTCCTCAACCCCCAATGTTTGAACACTAGCTCATTGTTCTTGAATATCACCACACTACCTGCTCTAATAAATATTTTTTTCCTATTTCTATAAATTTGATTTGTACCTTAAAGAAACTCAGCTTCTTTTATTAAGTACCAGCGGAACAGCTTACATAAAACAAACTGTCAGGAGGTAAGTTGTAAGATACACTGAACGCGTTAGAGATTTTCGACTCAACAACAGTTCACTTCTTCCTTGTTGTCTCTATTCAGTTCACCAATTCACCCGCTATCTGTACATGTTTTTTTATTGTCTTACATATAACAGATCTCCGATATTCTTTTCCTCCTACGAGAGCAGCAACTTATGTTTGATCTAGGAACGTTACCAACTGAATTTTCAATAATCACCTGCTTCCAAAATTACGCATAATAAGAAAACATACCAGAATATTAAAAGACCACAATATTGAGCCACAAACACACGCACACACGCATGCATATCACACATCTGGTACATGAGAATAAACACGCTAATGCACAAATACACACACACACGCACACGCAGACACACACACATGCATTTTTTAAACCCTCTGCTTCACACATGAGGTATTTTATGTTTAAATGGATGTACATAGATGCAGACATACATAAATATATACATGCACATACTATACATATATATCTATAAAACACCGAACTGACAAAGGAAATAAAAAGTTGTGCTGTGAACCTCATTAGCTTGCAACTCTTTCTGTGACACTCATGGTGGAGTACTTGAGTATCACCCTATACTTTCATTGGAGCTTCAAACATCTATATCTATATCTATATCGAGAGAAACAACTAGGTAGATAGATAGATAGATAGATAGATAGATAGATAGATAGATAGATAGATAGATAGATAGATAGATAGATAGGCAGACATACAAACAGACAAACAGACAGATAGATAGATAAATAGAAAGATAGATAGATAGATAGATAGATAGATAGATAGATAGATATAGATAGATAGATAGATAGATAAATAGACGGACAGACAGACAGACTAACAGACAGGCAGACCGACAAGTAGATAGACAGACAGACAGATACACATACACACATAACCACACACAATCACCGACAGTCGTATATTAACACATGTAATATATAAAGATATAAACACATCTACATTTGCATGTGTGTTTACATGCACACATGCAAAGAAACAGATGCGTACATACACACACGCATATATACACACTTACATACACTCATATATATATATATATAAAGGTACCTAAATACATATACGCACCCGTATAAGCATCCGCCTATAAACTGACGCAGACACTCCCACACGCACACAGCCACGCAAGCACACAGACGATCGCGCGCACAAGGAAAAACACAGATGCACCTATGCACGCATGTGTGCCTACGTATAACCAATTTAAACAGAGCGGAGCTGTCTATTTAAATAAGGTTCTGGGTCCAGAACAGCTAGGAAGGGCGGCGGGACCGGGTGGGGTAGGGTTGCGGTGGGGGTTTTGGATGTTCTAAGACCTAATGAATATGTATCGGCAGATTGGTGGCAGCCATCTGTGAGTATGTTGTCTTGCTTGTGTACCGTCGGGCTTAACATTTCCAGGGCAGCGCACGGCGTCGATGGCGGAAAGGGCGGAAAGGGGGCGGGGGGATACCAGGGCTCACGGACGATTTTCATGGGGTTAAAATGGACACCAAGTTGGGTTTTTAGGCGACAGGTGTCGTCTGTTTGCATGTGACGTAAACGATATGGCTTGTCTCACCGATTGGCTGCCGATTTGTGTATATGTGTGTGTGTGTATGTGCATACATGAATATATGTATGTAGAGATGTGTGTGTGTGTGTGTTTGTGCGTGGGTTGGTGGGGAACTGGGGGTGATTGTGTGGTTGTATGAATGGCAGTATGGATGGATTGATGTGTAGTCGTAAGTCTTTATAAATGCATGGAGGGCTGGCAGAAAGGTTAGCACGCCGGGCGAAATGCTTAGCTGTATTTCATATGCCGTTACGTTCTGATTTCAAATTCCCCTGAGGTCGACTTTGCCTTTCATCCTTTCGGGGTCGATTAAATAAGTACAAGTTACGCACTGGAGTCGATGTAATCGACTTAATTCGTTTGTCTGTCCTTGTTTGCCCCTCTGTGTTTAGCCCCTTGTGGGTAGTAAAGAAATAGGTATTTAGCCTGCCGCTTTGTTCTGAGTTCAAATTTGGCCGAGATCGACTTTGCCTTTCATCCTTTCGGGCTCGATAAATTAAGTACCAGTCAAGTACTGGGGTCAATGTGATCAAATGTCCCCCTCCCCACAAAAATCCAGGCCTTGTGCCTAAAGTAGAACGGATTATTATCATTCCTTCGTAACACACACGATAAAGTGTGTGTGTGTATCTTCATTGGCTCTTATGCTGTAAATACCAAAATGAAGTGACAGAGAACTGGTATGAGCATGTACCAAGTAAAGTTATGCAGGGGGATGGAACAGTAACGATACTCTGGGACTATGATTTTCAGACAGATCGTGTAATCGAACACCGTCGGCTGAATATTATCATACTGAATAAGAGAGACAAATACTGTCAGATCATTGTTGTAGCCATACCAAATGACATGAATGTTGTGAGTAAAGAGATTGAAAAAAATCACCCAAGTACTCCAAATTTAAATTGGAAATGGCAGGACTGTATGTAATGCGAGAGGGTAATGCAAAAGTGATACCAGTGGTGATCGAAGCTTTGGGCTCAATCCCATTGAAGCTTCAAGACTTCTTTGAGCAACTGGAAATCCCATACAAGATTGATGCCTTGCAAAAAGCAGCCTTATTGAGCACAGCGCACATCTTAAGGAAAGTATTATCTGTCTGAGGTCCTTGTTGTGACTTCACAGATGACTAAAGACTCCGGTGAATTATTATTATTATTATTATTATTATTATTATTATTATTATTATTATTATTATTATTATTATTATCATTATTATTATTACTATTATTATTATTATTCCGTAGTTTTATTTTTATAGCGTGCTTTCACTTCACTACCGAGCGCAGCTCTGTGTGCCTTGGGTATGTGCTGTGATTTGTTGTGATGCTCTGATGGTTATTGTATGGAAAGTGTTCTGCGTAGGATGTGTGCAGTGCCTAGTAGTGCAATTTTCTGTATGTTATATGTGTTTGTAAGTCCTGGTGTTTTTGTTATGTATTTGTCTGAATATTTTTTTATCATGCCTAATGCGCCTACTATGATAGGAATTGTTTCTGTTTTCAGATTCCACATTCTAGTTACCTCTATTTCCAGGTCTTTGTATTTTGAGAGTTTCTCCATTTCTTTTAGAGACACGTTGTCATCTGCCGGTATTGATACATCAATTAGAAAGCATTTTTTTTCTTCATGATCTCTGACAACTATATCTGGTCTGTTGGCCTTAATTTCTCTATCTGTGTGTATCGGCATATCCCAGAGTATGGTTGCTTTCTCGTTTTCTGTGACCTTTTCTGGTGTGTGCCTATACCATTATTATTATTATTATCATTATTATTATTATTATTATTATTATTATTATTATTATTATTATTATTATTATTATTATTATTATTATCGAGGGCCATCTTCAGCAACAGCAACAGTCGCAGCAGCAAGATCAAACGAGCTAATTTGAAGGTGCAAACGATAAGATGTATTAGGGGGACGAAAGCAAATTTAAGGAAAAAAATACAGGTTAAGGAGCGTGGTTTAGGGTATAGATACATACACATATGTACATACATATGTATGTATGTATGTATGTATGTATGTATGCATGTATGTATGTATGTATGTATGTATGCATGTATGTATGTATGTATGTATGTACATATATGTATGTATGTATGTATGTATGTATGTATGTATGCATGTATGTGTGTGTAAATATATATACATATATATATAATATATATATATATATGATGATTCTACAAGGTAAATTTGATGTAGTAATACAAGTTCTCGTCCGCCAGACTGTGTAATTGGAGACACCGAACAAGTGTAAACAAATGTGTTTACCATCTCCCGATGGCCAAAGAAAAGGTAGGCTGGGTGTAACCAGCTTCGGTTCATTTATCGGTGGATCGAATTACATACACAGCGGGGCCAAAATTGTGAACTGCTATAGTCCAGCGAGAAAATAGAAAATATATAAAAGTGATGTCGTGTGTCTGTCTCCTACGATTTAGATTCCTAACTACTCCCACATTTTGCGGTGCAGTTTAACCAAAACCGGGTATCTTATAGTCGTGATTCATATCGAGCCCTTCTGGGTATTAGCGCGCGTCTACGATGAGTCACCGATTAAAAAAAAAAATTACCATCATTTTTTTTCATTTTAATGCATTTTTTCGCTATTATATAAGGGAAGTAACTCTCTAAAAATGTCTACGATGAGTCAACGATTAAAAAAAAATTTATCATCATTTTTTTTCCATTTTTAATGCATTTTTTTGCTTTTTTTGGCTATAACTCTCTAAAAATGCTTATATAGTTATTTCCCTTACAAACCCGAGCAACGCCGGACGATACTGCTAGTAGAAAATATATTACAATGTATGCGTGCGTGTGTGTGTGGGGGGGAGGTGCATGTTGAAAGTATGTTTTACAGCGAACTGATGGGCGGCAAGCGCAGTGAAAGCCTCACTGAAGAGCTTTGAGATGAACCCAAACTGCTGGGAAACGCAGGTACAAGACCGCTCTGACTAGTGAAGCTACACCAACAAATGCGTCGACCTGGCAGACTCGTCAGCATGCCGCTACGTTCCGAGTTCAAATTCCGCCGAGGTCGACTTTGCCTTTCAGACCTCGGCGGAATTTGAACTCAGAACGTAGCGGCAGACGAAATACCTATTTCTTTATTACCCATAAGGGGCTAAACACAGAGAGGACAAACAAAGACAGACAAACGTATTAAGTCGATTACATCGACCCCAGTGCGTAACTGGTACTTAATTTATCGATCCCGAAAGAATGAAAGGCAAAGTCGACCTCGGCGGAATTTGAACCCAGAAAGTAACGGCAGACGAAATACCTATTTCTTTATTACCCACAAGGGGATAAACACAGAGGGGACAAACAAGGACAGACATAGGTATTAAGTCGATTACATCAACCCCAGTGCGTAACTGGTACTTAATTTATCGACACCGAAAGGATGAAAGGCAAAGTCGACCTCGGCGGAATTTGAACTCAGAACGTAACGGCAGACGAAATACCACTAAGCATTTGGCCCGGCGTGCTAACGGTTCTGCCAGCTCGCCACCTTTTGCTATAAAATTATTATCAGATTCATTAAGATATTTAATTTTTTTCAGTTTTCGTGTTTTATTCTATTACTTGTTTCAGTCATTTGACCGCAGCCATGCTGGAGTACCGCCTTTAGTCGAGTAACTCGACCCCAGGACTTATTCTTTGTAAGCCTAGTACTTATTCTATCGGTCTCTTTTGCCGAACCGCTACTTTACGGGGATATAAACACACCAGCATCGGTTGTCAAGTGATGTTGGGGGTACAAACACAGACACACATACACACACACACATATATATCTATATATATTGGACGGGTTTCTTTCAGTTTCCGTCTACCAAATCCACTCACAAGGCTTTGGTCGGGTCGAGGCTATAGTAAAAGACACTTGCCCAAGGTGACACGCAGTGGGACTGAACCCGGAACCATGTGGTTGTTGGTTAGCAAGCTTCTTACCACACAGCCACCCCTGTGCCTATATATTTTTATCAATTTTTTCAGTTTTGTATGATTTCGTTATAAAAATATTATCAGATTCAAAGCGATGTTTAATCTTTTCACTTTTCATATTTATTAATTTTAATTTTTTTTCTGCTTTGTTTTATTGAGGGTTAAAACAATTTTTTTAGTTGGGGGAGATAAACCAATTTTTTAATGAGGGTGAGATACCCAAAAACTACTGAGAAATAATTACATACACAGCCGCACATACACAGTCTCTCCCTCTCTCTCTCACACACAAACACATACACCGTCTCTCTCCCTCGTAGGCATACATCACACATTCCATCTCATATACATACATTCAGAAACACCTTAGTACACACACACACACACACACATACACACACACACACACACACACATACACACACACACACACACACATACCACCGCACATAACGCTACACGTACTGCCAGAGATTAAAAGTAATGTCGTTCCTCAAAGAAGCAAAGAATTACTGAATTGAATTGAGTTGGGTTTCCTTTTAAATAAAAACCAAATAAAGGGAACTTTTCTTTCGTGGCTTTCTCATTCATTCAGGCTTTCATTTATTTTTTTTTCATTCATTTCATTCGTTCCGTGGTTTTCTCCTTCTTCCCCATCCTTCGCCTCCTCCTTCTCTTTCTTTCCTTCTGTCTTTCTCTCGTTCTTTTCTTTCATTCTCTCATTCCTTCTTCCTTTCCTTGTTCCTGCCTTTTAACTGGTTTTCTTCTTTTATGAATGTCTGAGTCCTTTCCTTGTTGCAGGAAGTGCAGTACCCACGGGTACCCGAGTTCAGGTGCGTGTGTGTGTGGGGGGGGTCGAGAGATAAGCTTTACCAATGTGTCTTCTAAATGGCCCCTAGGGACTGTTGTTGTTGTTGTTGTTAGTGTGATGTTGACAGTGATGGGGCGGTGGTGGTGGTGGCATGATAGTAGCTGTCGTGTCGATGATGGTGGAGGGAGAGGATGTCGGTGGTGGTTGCTTTGGAAATAAGACCTGGGAGCGAAAGGGGGAGAGAGAGAGAGAAAGGGAGCGCGAGAGCTGGGATGGAGAAAAGCATTTAACGTATTATTGTATTTCAGAAACGGAGACCCCCAAGTGCAGATTGTTCAGTTAACAAATAAATAAATAAAAATGGGACTAATAGGGTCACTATTGTGGCTGGAACAAAAAAGGATTGATGGGGGTTAGGGTGTGACCGTAAAGAAAGATAATTTGTCCCGAAAGAAAAAAGAGCCGGGTTTTATCTTTTGAATCAAGATAAGCGAAACCGAAGTGAACTTTTTCAAGGTAACATGTGTTGGAGTGCTTTGGTGCGCATGCGTAATTAGTGTGTGTTGTTTGTGTGTGTGGGTGTTGTGTAAGCACGTGGCTTTGTGGAAAAGAGATTTTGCATTCTGAGTTCAAATCGTTCCATGGCCTGCATAAGGATTGGGGATTAGACTTAATCCCTCCTCACCCAGTTTTAATACCTATTTCTTTACTACCCACAAGGGGTAAACACAGAGAGGACAAACAAGGACATACAAACGGAATAAGTCGATTACATCGACCCCAGTGCGTGACTAGTACTTATTTAATCGACCCCGAAAGGATGAAAGGCAAAGTCAACCTCGGCAGAATTTGAACTCAGAACGTAACGGCAGACGAAATACCTATTTCTTTACTGCCCACAAGGGGCTAAACACAGAGAGGACAAACAAGGACAGACAAAAGGATTAAGTCGATTATATCGACTCCAGTGCGTAACTGATACTTATCTAATCGCACTGGGGTCGATGTAATCGACTTAATACCTATGTCAGTCCTTGTTTGTCCCCTCTGTGTTTAGCCCCTTGTGGGTAATAAAGAAATAGGTACTTATTTAATCGACCTCGAAAGGATGAAAGGCAAAGTCGACCTCAGCGGAATTTGAACTCAGAACGTAACGGCAGACGAATGCCGCTAAGCATTTAGCCAGGCGTGCTTAACGTTTCTGCCACCGCGCCGCCTTTCCCAGTTTTAATACCACTGACTCGGTCCTTTGAAGGTACCTTGAGAAGAGGACGCCACTCAGTTGCAAGCATTCGGACCAAGTTTACGGTTTGAATAATAATCCCCTGCCTCTTCCTTCCCCCCAGTCTTGGGTGCCCGGAATAAGTTATACCTATTACCCTTTCCGTCCTGACTAAAGATAAAAAAACAAAACCCCAGAAATAAAACGTCACATGTTACATGTGAGGATAAAAGTACACCATGTTAAGTTTATCGCTTCAATATGGCGGCCTTATCTGTCACACCTGTTACTTTCTGAAGAAAGGCTAAGAGCAAAACTAACATTTCACTGAGACGATAAATAAAAAAAAATATTTGATTTAATATAAGCATTGTAAAACGGTAAATTTGATAAATGAGTCTGGAGATAAATTGATGTTTTACTCGTATTTATTTTGTGATTTGATAAATGAATCAATTTGATAAATTAGAATGACATTTCAATTATTTTATTTTCCATCAAGTTGTAAAGCGGTCGGTTTAGGGAATTCGGTTAACGCAGTAACAGGCTGTAGTTAAGAAAACAATCGGCGTTTACGTGTACGTGGTTTTCCCAACATTTTGTCTTTGCGTTTACCAAATACACGGAAATAGTGAATTAGGAAAGTTAAATTATCGATCTAATAAACTGATGGATTCGATAAGATGTTGTGTGAGATAATGTATTGATGTTGTTATTGTTTTTATCAATCTCCATGTTTGATAATAATATGAAAGAAAAGAAAAAGATTTGATAATTTAGTAAAATACACCATTTGTAAAAATGGCAGCCGCTAGATAAATAGTCGTGTACATGTTAAGTTTAACCCATTTGATTGATCTGTGATCGATGTTATTTTACAGATTGGTGAATTATTTATTTTAACTTGATGGAAATTAATACTGTGGGGAGGTTTATTAAACCGTAAAGATTACTCAACTAAAAACTTAGTTAATGCCATAAACGTGTTTGCTATTCAATGGTTTGAGAAAGTGAAAACAGAAAAAGAAATTTAATAATAACTGGTCGCCTTTGAAAGTGCAGATACACAGCATAATTAACAGCTACAGAGAGGCGGCCGCTTCAGAAATTTAATTTACAAAATGATTTTCTTTGTATTTTCTTACATTTGATAATATAAAATAAATCTGGCACCCACCAGTTACGGCGACGACGACGACGACAGTGAGTGTTCCGGTTTATCCAATCAATGGAACAGCCTGCTCGTGAAAGTAAAGTGCAAGTGGTTGAGGGCTCCGCAAATTCACAAACCCTTAATGTAGTTTCCATCGAGATTCAACCTGACACAGACTGTGACCAGGCTGATCCTTTGAATGTACAGGTACAGCTCATTTAAGGCAGCGAGCTGGCAGAAACGTTAGCACACCGGGCGAAATGCGTAGCCGTATTTCGTCTGCCGCTACGTTCTGAGTTCAAATTCCGCCGAGGTTGACTTTGCCTTTCATCCTTTCGGGGTCGATTAAATAAGTACCAGTTACGCACTGGGTTCGTTATAATCGACTTAATCCGTTTGTCTGTCCTTGTTTGTCCCCTCTATGTTTAGCCCCTTGTGGGTAATAGAGAAATAGGTACAGCCCATTTTTCCCATCTGAGTGGACTGGAGCAACGAGATATAAAGAATACAAACACAGCCAGGTATCGAACTCACCACCTTAGGATCCGTAGCCAAAACCCCAAATCACTAAGCCACGCGCCTAGATTTCGCAACAATTCCTAATACAAACACAAAGCCAGAATATTTTGAGGGAAGGGGTCAACCTATGAAATCATTGCCGGTGCTTGACCGGTAATTTATCGATCTCGTGGGTGGGGGACGACAGAAAACATAAACCGCACAGGGATTTGAACTCGGAACGTGACAAACCGAATTGAATACTAACAGGCGTTTTGTTAGAGGCCTTAACCGTTCTGTCAATCCATCCCAGCCCTTATATTAGACATCGTGGCATAGTGGTTAAATTTTGATATTAGATATCAAAATACACACACATATATATATATACAAATTTGTGCGTATGTATGTGTATGTGTGTGTGTGTGTGGTATATACGATAATCCTCTGTAGGTTTCCGTTCACCAAATCTACTCACAAGGCTTTGGTCGGCCCAAAGTGCCATGCAATGGGACTGAACTCGTAACCATGAGATTGGGAAGCAAACTTCTTTCAACACAGCCACGCCCTCGGTATGTGCACTCATCCTGCTTCCCTTGTATTAACTCTCTCTGGTCTTCTCTCTCTCTCTCTCTCTCTCCTCTCTCTCTCTCTCTCTCCTCTCTCTCTCTCTCTCCCCTCTCTCTCTCTCCCTCTCTCTCTCTCTCTCTCTCTCTCCCTGTACAATGTAAAACGTGACATCAAAAGTCAAGCAACCAGCCAGCGTTCGTATCTGCTATTATCATTCAGAACCGTTCAGTCAATCTTGTTCTACATTTTCAAACACAAATATATTCTTTCTTTTGTTGACATCAGATATCGCTCAACACCCGAGATTTTCATTTGTACACGTATTGATAAATGTGTCGGTACACGTATTATTTGCAGGTGATACTCGTTTTAGTACCCGTATTGGTAAACGTATGGATAAACTTATTTATTTCTTTACTACCCACAAGGGGCTAAACATAGAGGGGACAAACAAGGACAGACAAAGGGATTAAGTCGATTATATCGACCCCAGTGCGTAACTGGTACTTATTTAATCGACCCCGAAAGGATGAAAGGCAAAGTCGACCTCGGCTGAATTTGAACTCAGAACGTAGCGGCAGACGAAATACCGCTAAGCATTTCGCCCGGCGTGCTAACGATTCTGCCAGCTCGCTGCCCTATTATTGGTACTGGAAATGTTAACTGGAAAGCCAGTTCTGACCGATGAGGTGTTTGATCAAAAGCGAACTATACGTAGCCATTCGGTCATATTTTATTCAGACATTGTTAATTTACGACTACATTATGCAAAGTGCTTCCATTTCTTTTTAAAGACAATGAAATATGTTTTGAAGAAAATTTGAGTGTTGCTTTTTACTGGATCAAAATAACAATGACCGTTTACAAGATCCGATAAAATTCACTAAGCCTTTCAAGATGGCAGCAAAGAACAGCAGGGGTCAGTAGAGCCTTAGTATGAGATCAGCAAGGACAAGACGTGGACTGAAGAAGAGCCCCCCCCCCCCCCAAGCCAGGTAAACACCCAGCATAGACACGACATCGAACAGGTTTGGAGTAAGTATAGGATCATCATGGAGTTGGTCTGATTCCGAGTTGGACGGATTTATGTCCGATCCAATATGGCTGCCATCAAACAACTGAAATCAGTTAAAGAAATGTACTTATGCATTTACATATTTGAATGCGTATATATGTACGCATGTGTTCCTTCATATATGTGTGTGTGTGTATGTGTGGGTGTGTGTTTCCATGTGTGTCTGTACGTATGTATATGTATAAATAAGTACTTACATATATATATGTATGTATGTATATGTGTATATATGTACGTATGTATGTATGTATATATATATATATATATATATATATATTATGTATATTTTCATATATATATATAAACAGTCATACTTATCTGTGCTTGTGTGTGTGCTTGTGTAATTATACTTATCTACATATATATACACACACACACATATACATACATATATATACACACACACACACACACACATATATATATATATATATGTATATATATACATATGTACACATATATACACATACACAAAACATGCATACAAATCATACTAGCTGCAAGACATAGCCACCACAACACCTTCTCCTCTTCCACAACACTTCCTTCCCCCTCCTCCTCCTTCTCCTCCTCCTCTAATTTGAGGCCGAGACAGACTAAACAGTTTTCCTTCAATGACCGAACCACTGAAGAACGTGTACAGCTAAATGCAGCACTTATATTAGAATCCATGCATTATTCGCGATTATATTATTCAAAAACTATTGAATCGTGAATGAATCGGCACTGACGTAGCTAGTTTAGGCATCGTGCCTCCCCACCCCTCTTCCTCCTCCTCCTTTCTCTCTCAACTTTATTCTTTATTCTCCCACTTTCTCTTTTACTCCTTACATATCGCCTCATGTTGCCACCCCGCTCCTCTAATGACTTGCACACCACATCGTCCTTTCCCGAGAAATGATGCCCCGTGGCAAAAGTGACAACGGCGAAAGATATTCTTACCATCCTCTTCAGTTCTATCTTATTGTTATTGTTATTGTTGTTAATTTTTTTCTTAAGAGAAACAAAACTAAAAGCAATAAACAACTCATTAAATAAATATTAAAAAAAAAAAAACTAGAAGTAAAAAAAAATATGGTGTTATTTTTTTCCTTTTTATTTGTTTGTTTGTGTTTTTTTAAGTGGTTTGTTATTTGTTATTGTTTTTTGGGTTTTTTTGCTGGTGATTTTAGGAAAAAATATTAGAAAAAATACGGGGAAGAAAGAACAAAAAAAATGGTAAAAAGAAACGTTTGCAAAAAAATATGAATATTTTCCAGTGGGAGAAAGAAAGAAAGAAGGAAATAAAGAAGAGGAAGAAAAGAAATAGAAAGAAAGAAAGAAAGAAAGAAAGAAAGAAAGAAAGAAAGAAAGAAAGAAAGAAAGAAAGGGAGAGAGGGAGGAAGGAAAGAAGAAAGAAAGAAAGGGAGGAAGGGAGGGGGAAGGAAGGAAAGAAGAAAGAAAGAAAGAAAGAAAGAAAGAAAGAACGAAATAAGAGGAAGAAAACAAAAAGAAAGAAAGAAAGAAAAACAGAAAGGGAGAGAGGGAGGAAGGAAAGAAGGAAGAAAGAAAGGGAGGAATGAAGGAAAGAAGAAAGAAAGAAAGAAAGGAAGGTTAATTAATTTGATTGGTAAAGAAATTAAAAACCATAAAAGGAAGCGTTTAATAGGAATTGGTCGGTTGGTGTTGTTTTTGTTTTTTTTTAATTCCAAACCTGGTAGCATCATGTGACATGTCAGGTCGGGTCAGGTCAGGTTAGGTCAAGTCACTAATTGGCTAATTTCTCAGTCATACGGGCTAAAAACCTAATTAACAAAAAAGTGAGTGAATGTGTGTGTGTGTGTGTGTGTGTGTGTGTGTGTGTGTGTGTGTGGATTCACTGAAGATACAGACAGACACACACCACACACACACACACACACACATTCACATAGAATTGAAGTTTGTATGAAACGACAAATTCACAGGCGAAGGGCGCAATCGCCGATTGCATTTTCTCTCATTAGATTACTCTGAATAATTAATTATTAATATATTGCTCCTAATGAGGCGGCGAGCTGGCAGAAACATTAGCACGCCGGACGAAATGCTTAGCAGTATTTCGTCTGCCGCTACGTTCTGAGTTCAAATTCCGCCGAGGTCGACTTTGCCTTTCATCCTTTCGGGGTCGATAAATTAAGTACCAGTTACGCACTGGGGTCGATGTAATCGACTTAATCCGTTTGTCTGTCCTTGTAATAATCGTTAATGCACCGGGGAAAATGTTTAGCGGCATTTCTTCCGAAAATACCGCTGGGGTCGACCTTGCTTTTCATCCTTTCGGCATCGGAAAAATAAGTACCAGTTATGCACTGGGGTCAATGTTATCAACTTATCCCCTTCCCCGAAATTGCTGGCCTTGTGCCAATATTTGATATCAATGTATTGCTGTTCATACTTATTATTCATAAACACACAACAGATTAGACTTGGAAAAGAAAAATTACTAACATCCGGCTACAACAAGTAACCTTAGATACCAAGAACCCTCCTAAGTATCCTAGCTGTCCCTAATAACTGGAGCGCTGTGCTAAACTGGGTTTTATGCCTATTCCCTCTATCCATCTGGTCACATCTTTAGAGATAGTCCCCAATGCCCCTATAACTACTGGGATACATTTTACCTGCACTTTCCAGACTCGCTGTAATTCAATGGCCAGGTCCTGGTACTTTCCTATTTTTTCTATAGCTTATATTGATTTTTTCATCATTTGGGACTGTATCATCATCATCATCATCATCATCATCATCATCATCATCATCATCATCATCATCATCATATTATTATCATCGTCATCATCATTATTATTATTATTATTATTATTATTGTTATTATTTTTATTATTATTATTATTATTATTATTATCATCATCATCATCATCATCATCATCATCATCATTATTATTATTATTATTATTATTACTATTATGGCGTATAAATGACTGAGATCACACTACTCCCCCCTAAATGGGACACCAGCCCGTCGAGGAGTTACACGTTTACAGCTGAGTGGACTGGAGCAATATGAAATAGTGTCTTACTCGGGAGACAAAGTGCCGCCGGGAATCGAACTCACTTAGGGTATCCGTGAGCTGATTACTCTTACCACTAAGTCACGTGCCCTCATTGGTAGCAAAAGCTTTTTTTCTAAAGTTACCCATCATACGACGAGCAACACTTTAATATCACTGCATTGACCAGACTATGGCATGTTGTTAAACCCCGCTGATCACAATGCGCTTTTTTTTATATCGGCAGCAGCTTTGAAATGACGTCAGCCTCATTGGTTAGGCAAGCGAAGATTACCCCTGGATGGGATGCCAGTTCGTCACAGGGTGGTTACTCGTTTACGACGGAGTGGACTGCGGTAACAGGGAATGTAGTGTGTTGCTGAAGAATACAATGCATCGTCTACCAAATCCACTCACAAGACATTGGTCAGCATGAGGCTATAGTAGAAGACACTTGCCCAAATTGCCACGCAGTGGGACTGAACCCGGAACCATGTGGTTGGTAAGCAAGCTAGGGTGGTCATGGAGAATACGGGAATGATTGAATTTGGTGGAGATCGTTGTTGTTGTTGTTAATGACTACCTCCATCATCTTAGTCAAGTTGGGAAGAAGCGCTACGGGACGGTAGGCGGTAGGAGCATAGAAGATGACCTTGGGAATAATGTTTCCAAAGATCAAGATATGTCACTGCATTTAGAAAGAAGAAGAAGAACGTAGTGTTTGGGGAAGATAAGGCGCAGGAGTGGCTGTGTGGTAAGTAGCTTGCCAACCAACTACATGGTTCCGGGTTCAATCCCACTGCGCGGCATCTTGGGCGAGTGTCTTCAACTGTAGCCTCGGGCCAACCAAAGCCTTGTGAGTGGTTTGGTAGACGGAAACTGAAAGATCCCCGTCGTGTGTGTGTGTGTGTGTGTGTGGCTGTGTTTGTCTCCGCACCATCGCTTGACAACCGATGCTGGTGTGTTTACAACCCGTAACTTAGCGGTTCGGCATAAGAGACCGATAGAATAAGTACTAGGCTAACAAAGAATAAGTCCTGGGGTCGATTTGCTCGACTAAAAGCGGTACTCCAGTATGACCACAGTCAAATAACTGAAACAAGTAAAAGAATAAAAATAAAAGAATAAGGATTAGCTCTAGGGTGCATTCCTTGATGGTAATTGAAAGAAAGATCAGCAGGGCTGGTAACCCTGCGGGTTTGACGCTATTGGGAAGGGTGGAGCTTTGTAATTGAAGTGCATTTGTATGGGTGATGGTCACGTTGTGGAGTGGAATAGGATAGCGTTGTGGAGAATTACCGAAATATTAAAAGATATTGGGACGAACATTCTATCGATTGTGTCAACCACGCATAAATGGCTTTCTTTCTATCTATTAATCTATCTAGCTATATATCTATCCATATCTACAACTCTCTCTCCCTCTCTCTCTTTATATATACATATACGTTTCTTTATTGCCCACAAGGGGCTTAGACACAGAGAGGACAAACAAGGACACGCAAAGTGATTAAGTTGATTACATCGACCCCAGTACGTAACTGGTACTTTATTTATCGACGCCGAAAGGATGAAAGGTAAAGTCGACCTCGGCGGAATTTGAACTCAGAACGTAACGGCAGACAAATACCTATTTCTTTACTACCCACAAGGGGCTAAACACAGAGAGGACAACAAGGACAGACACACGGATTAAGTCGATTATTGGACCCCGGTGCTTAACTGACTTATTTATCGGCCCCGCAAGGATGAAAGGCAAAGTCGACTCGGCGAATTTGAACTCAGAACGTAACGGCGACGAAATACCTATTTCTTTACTACCCACAAGCTAACCCAGAGAGGACAACAAGGACAGACCACGGATTAAGTCGATTATATCGACCCCGGTGCGTAACTGGTACTTATTTAATCGACCCCGAAAGGATGAAAGGCAAAGTGGACCTCGGCGGAATTTGAACTCAGAACGTAACGGCAGACGAAATACCTATTTCTTTACTACCCACAAGGGGCTAAACACAGAGAGGACAAACAAGGACATACTCACGATTAAGTCGATTATATCGACCCGGTCGTAACTGGTACTTTTTAATCGACCCCGAAAGGAGAAGGCAAGTGGACCTCGGCGGAATTTGAACTCAGACGTACGCAGACGAAATACCTATTTCTTTACTACCCACAAGGGGCTAAACAAGAGAGGACAAACAAGGACGACACGGCTTAAGTCGATTATATCGACCCCGGTGCGTACTGGTACTTATTTAATCGGCCCCGAAAGGATGAAAGGCAAAGTCGACCTCGGCGGAATTTGAACTCAGAACGTAACGGCAGACGAAATACCTATTTCTTTACTACCCACAAGGGGCTAAACACAGAGAGGACAAACAAGGACAGACACACGGATTAAGTCGATTATATCGACCCCGGTGCGTAACTGGTACTTATTTAATCGACCCCGAAAGGATGAAAGGCAAAGTCGACCTCGGCGGAATTTGAACTCCGAACGTAGCGACAGATGGAATACCGCAAAGCATTTCGCCCGGCACGCTAACGTTTCTGGCAATCAAATCCATGAAGTGAAAGAAGTAAAAAAGTAAACAGAAATGGAGGGGAAAGGATAGGAATGGAGGAAAATATAAACTGAAGAGAGAAATGTTAAAAATAAAATCCAATTGGAATAAATGGAGGGAAAGATTTTAAAAAGAGAGCGCGCACGCATACAGACACACATACACACACATACTCTTTTACTCTTTTACTTGTTTCAGTCATTTGACTGCGGCCATGCTGGAGCACCGCCTTTAGTCGAGCAAATCGACCCCGGGACTTATTCTTTTGTAAGCCCAGTACTTATTCTATCGGTCTCCGAACTAAGTGACGGGGACATAAACACACCAGCATCGTTGTCAAGCAATGCTAGGGAGACAAACACAGACACATACAACAACATACATATATATATATATATATATATTATATATATATATATATAATATATATATATATATATATACATATATACGACAGGCTTCTTTCAGTTTCCGTCTACCAAATCCACTCACAAGGCATTGGTCGGCCCGGGGCTATAGCAGAAGACACTTGCCCAAGATGCCACGCAACATTATGCCACGCAAAATTATGCAAAAAAAAAAAAACAACAGGAAATGGCAAAGACAGGTCAGGGGACCAGAAACAAAGTGTATTAATTTTAAGCTCAGAAGAAATGGAAGAGTTTTTGACGTTTCGAGCGTATGCTCTTCTGCAGAAAAGAATGAAGAAAGGCAGATAGAGAAGAAAATGGATACACACATATACATATATATATATATGTGTGTGTGTGTGTGTGTGTGTGTGTGTGTGTGTAAAGAGATTGAGAAGGATAGGAAGAGATTTAACGCTCAAGAGATTAGAAAAGATTAAGAAAGACGATGATAAAATGCAAGGGAGAGGAATAAAATTGAATAAGAGACGAGGATGAATTAGTTTTTAATGAGTGGCTCTTGAAAAGTGAGTGATGTGGCCAACCATTGTTATTATTGGTCCATCAGTCTGTTGGGTGGAAGTGGCGGGGGTGGGCGGGTGGGTAGGGTTTAGAGGAGTCAGTAACACTTGAGGCCAGGGATATGTTTTTTTAATGGCTTTCATTGCTGCTGACGAAGGAGTTGGTGACCGTGTTACAAGCAGAACCAACACAACGCGATTCCACTGGTGGAGATCTTTCGTTGCTACTTCATCAGCAAATTGGTGAACGCTTCGCTAATTTACCATCTCTCCCTCTCTCCATCTTCACTCTCTCTCCTTCTCTCTCCCTTTCTCTCTCCACTCCCGCTCTCTCTCCTTCTCTCTCCCTTTCTCTCTCCACTCCCGCTCTCTCTCCTTCTCTCTCCCTCTCTCCACTCCCGCTCTCTCTCCTTCTCTCTCCCTTTCTCCACTCCCGCTCTCTCTCCTTCTCTCTCCCTCTCTGCCACTCCCCGCTCTCTCTTCCTTCTCTCTCAAACACCCCTTTTCCTTACCCCACTCTCTCTCCTTCTCTCTCCTCTCTCCACTCCCGCTCTCGTCTCCTTCTCCTCCCTTTCTCTCTCCACTCCCGCTCTCTCTCCTTCTCTCTCCCTTTCTCTCTCCACTCCCGCTCTCTCTCCTTCTCTCTCCCTCTCTCCACTCCCGCTCTCTCTCCTTCTCCCTCCCTTCCTCTCTCATCCCTTCCTCTCTCTCTCTCCCTTTCTCTCTCTCCCTCCCTTCTTCTCTCTCTCTGTCTCTCTCCCTTTCTCCTCCTCCTCTCTCCCTCTCTCCACTCTCCGCTCTCTCTTCTTCTCTCTCCCTCTCTCCACTCCCGCTCTCTCTCCTTCTCTCTCCCTCTCTCCACTCCCGCTCTCTCTCCTTCTCTCTCCCTCTCTCCACTCCCACTTTCTCTCTCCTTCTTTCCACCCTGCTCTCTCCCTTTCTATCTCACTATCTTTATTTCCCTCTCTGTTATTCCTTCTTTCTCTCTCTCATCATTTCTGTTTCTCTCAGCTCTCCTCTCCTCCCTCTCTCTCTCTCTCTCTCTCTCTCTCACACACACACACACACACACACTTTCACTATCTTTATTTCCTTCTCGTCTGTTACTTTCCTCCTCTCTCATCATCATTCTTTCTCTCATCTCACCTCTCCCTCTTACTCATTTTCACTACCTTTATAACTCCTCTCTCTCTCTCTCTCTCTCTATCTATCTATCTCTCAATTCCTTTCACCCTCTCTTTCTCTTTCTCTTTCTTTCTCTCTCTCTTTCTCTCTCACCTACCATTTCATCACCACAACATTAATTGCCATAACCACCACTAGAACTACAACCACAACTGCTATCATCACTATTACCATTCTAATCCAACTACTGCAACCGACACTACACCAACTATTACTGCTATTACCATCCCATTACCGAAACCACAAGTACTACACTACAACCGCAGCCACAACAGCTATTAACTACTACAATTAACATTTTACTGAAGCTACAGCTACTACCACAATTACACCACTGCTACTACTACCACGACTACAAACCACTACTACTCATACTACTACTACCACTACTACTACTACTGCTTCTACTACCACCACCACCACCATTACTTCTACTACTACCACTACTATTATTGCTGCTACTACCACTACTACCACAATCACTACTACTACTACTACCACCACTACTACTACAACTACTACTACCACTGCTGCTACTGCTACTACTACTACCATTACTATTTCTACTACTACCATTACTACTACAACTACTACTACCACTACTGCTACTACTACTACTACTACAACTACTTTCCTCAGGCCCCATAAATTTCCTATAAATTTCCTCCTAATATATATAATTTCCCCCATAAATTTCCTCGTCCCGCTGGTATTTCTCCCTCTTTTATGTTTCCTTACATTTCACCCTAAAATCGCCTGACATTGCAGCATATTATTATTATTATTATAATTATTATTATTATTATTATTATTATTATTATTATTATTATTATTGTTATTATTATAATTATTATTATTATCATTATTATTATTATCATTATTATTATTATTATTATTGTTATTATTATTATTGTTATTACTCACGGAGAGTAAAGACCGGATGAAAGGCGTTTAATGGCATAAGGGATGTGCTCAAGGGAAGGTTGGACAGGACCACCCGCGCCAACCTCATCAACAGTACAGTTCTACCTGCAATATTATATGGTAGTGAAACATGGGCTACAACAAAGAGAGAAGAGCAGAGACTGGTAACGGCTCAAAGAGCCCTGGAAGGGTCAATGCTTGGTATCTCGTTGAGAGAGAGAGCACATCAGTAGCGAGATCATCAGAAAGAAGTCCGGCGTGAGAGATGTCATTGCAGAGTATACACGCAGCAAGTTTAGATGGGCTGGACACGTCACCCGGCTCACCGATAATCGGTGGACCCACGCAGTCGTCGAGTGGTACCCGCGCGATTGGAAACGACCACCCGAAAGGCCTCCACGACGGTGGAGTTACGATTTCAGGAGGACGATAGGGTACACGTGGATGAGAAAGGCGCGATCCAGAGAGGAGTGGACAGCGTGCTGTGACCAGCGGTGTCAAATGGACGCCTGACGGACTGGTCGGTCAAGTGATCAAGTGATCAAGTGATATATATATATACATATATATATATATACATATACATATACATATATAGTTGAAATTTACAGAAAATCAAAAGACGAAGATATGGGGTATAAACGAGAAGCAGGTGTATTAGTTTGACGCTCGGGAAAATGAAAAAATCTTTTACGTTTCGAGCCTACGCTCTTCGACAGAAAGGAATAAGAGAAAATAAAGAGAGAAAATATACTTGTAGATTTCAGCGGTCCAGCATGTATATAGATATAGATATATATATACATATACATATATATATATATATATATATCACCGTGATCACCGTGACCGACCAGGCTATCAGATGTTGCTACACATCGCTGGTCACAATGCGCTTCGCATTGTTTTAGCCTTCAAATGACGCCACCCCGGTGGCTAAGCGAGCAGGCCAACAGAAGAAAGAGTGAAAGAAAGTTGTGGCGAAAGAGTACAGCAGGGATTGCCCCCCCCCTGCCAGAGCTTTGTGGAGCTTCAGGTGTTTTCGCTCAATAAACACTCACAACGCCCGGTCTGGGAATCGAAACCGCGATCCTACGACCGCGAGTCCGCTGCCCTAACCACTGGGCCATTGCGCCTCCACTTATATATATATATATATATAATATATATATATTATATATATATATATATATATGTATGTAGCGTATATATATATATAATATATATATATAATATATATAATATATATATGAAAGACAATTTCTCCTTTATGACTGTTAGAAGCTAAAGAGTTTTAGAAAAGACAAGATCAGGCAGATTGAGATTAGAGTTAGACTGCCGTTCAGGAACAAGATGCTGACAATGAAGTTGGTGATGACGGCAACGTCGATGATGAGGAAGATGATGGCGATCATCATCAGCATCACAATCATCATTATTGTGACGAGTAATACAAAACGAAAAACACTCAAAAGCCAAAAAACAGCCACAAAAAATTTTTTTTCCTTTCTCTGTTTCTTTTTTTTTCTTGTTTAAAGCAAAATGAATCGAAACTGCGAAACAAGAAAAACAATATCAAGAGGAAAGGTTGTTGAAGTCCTATCTATAGCATGATGTCGGTGGGAGTAGAGAGAGTGAGAGAGAGGGGCGGGTGGAGGGAGGAAAGATCTAAAAGAGACGACTAGGAAGAATATAGGCAACTGTGAAGAAGAACAAGAACAACAACAAAAGGAACGATTCTCTTCCTTAACAACTTTGGCCTTCTTCCATTCTGTAACTGTATCACTCGCCAAAAGACATATATGTGTGAAACATATATATATATACTAGCAGAGATACCCGGCGTTGCCCGGTACATTCAATTGAAGAATTATACTCTTCTGTTATATCTATGTTTCGAATTTCATCAAAATTGCAGATGAGGGTTATTTCCCTCTTTACACACACCCAAAAAACTGTAACCGTGCCACATGTATCCCATACAACTGATTTTTATGCGCATATCGCAAAATTCCAGTCTTATTGAACCTGTTAAAAAGATTTTGCTCCAGAAAAATGAAGATCATGGAGCTCTAAAATGTGAGAGTTAAGGCCCCTGTTGGGGGCGGGCATCTTAATGTCAACCAGAGAAGTTGAATTGTTGAAAATCTTTTTAACTTGGGTCTTATATCTATTGTTTGAATTTCTTTGAAATAGGAAATATATGTTCACTGGGTTTGTAAAAGAGAGCAAAGCTACAGGAAACCAAAAGACGAATGATCACAATAAGCAGTCAGTTACACTACCCTAGTCGTTACCACTCCCAATGTAGGATTCCTCACCATCCAGGTGACAGGTACAGCCGTAAGATGCATTACGAATCTATAGCAATTGGAAGGGCGTGACCCAACTGAAATCAACATTAACAACTGTGTGACGTGAGGGCTTAGGAGAAATTAAAGTGTCACCTCTGGAGTTTGCAAATGACCACTATACTGATATGTAACTGGACAGAATAAATTTAAAATCTATAAATGTCTTTGAATAACCAGTCACTCATCTGGGAAGGCCTTGAAATCAATGTTACCATGTGGGGACTATGTGTGACCCAGTGATAATAAAAAGACTGAAAGGAGGTCTGCAATCAAATAACTTTATTCAACACTTTGCAACTGAATCAGTGGAGGCAAAGATGCCTCTCATTTACTTAACAATTTATGGACCTCATTGCAGAAATCACAATGTAAGTGTATGTCAAAGCAAACTGTTACACTGTTGTACCATTGAATTACAAATAATGCCCAACTTTTATGCTCGGGTAACACTACAGCTTCCAAGAGCACAACTGTATTCGTTTTTGCTTAAATAAAATAACAAAATTGTGGGTGTTAAGTCCCCATGGAGGGGTATTTCTAACTTTGTGAGAAGATGAAATTTTATAAATATTACTTCATTTGTGTCTAATATCTATGGTTAAAATTTCATCAACAGCAAATATATATACACACATATATATATATATATATATATATGTATGTATGTATGCATATATATATACAGATATATATATATATGTATATATATATACGTATGTATGTATGTATGCATGTATAATATATATATATGCAAACATATATACAGATTTATATATATGCATTTATATATACAGAGACATGCACAAACATATGTATATACTTGTATGGATATATATATATATATATATATATATATATATATATATATATATATATAATATAAGTATATGCATATGTATGTGCATGTATGTATGTATATACACACACACACACACACAGATATACAGATAATTATATATTTATATATGAACAAATATACATATTATATATTATGTAGCTATATTTGTCTATATATAATAAAGACAAAGAAATCACAAGAGAGAGAGGGGGGGAGGGAGCGATGCTTTGGGAAGGTGGTGGGAGAAAATAATCGTTTACGGAAGATACAGTCGCTAAAGACTGCATTGGGGGTAGTAGTGGGAGGAGGTAACAAGAAGGCAGGGTGTAGATTATTTTT
>NC_042998.1:203077202-203084702 GCF_006345805.1 Octopus sinensis | reverse complement strand
TTATGGAGGCTTTGTCCAACTGACTCGTAATGGCGGACGGCAATGGTAACAACTTTGCCAATTCGTAAAATTCCGCATTTTCTTTTTCCCTCCGGGTGCGCGCCGCATTTTTCGATTTTTCCTTCATTGCCTCAAGCCTGAAAAAGAAATATAACGATGCACATACATTGCAGACATATACTCATACATACATATATGTGTATACAAAAATATATATCTATATATATTATATATATATATATATATATATATATATATATATATATTAATCCAAACAAGAAAACACAAAAAAACACAACAACGCGAGGACGTGGACAAATAAAGTATTATTGGACGCTCAGGAAAGAAGGGAAGAAGGAGGGTTTAACGTTTCGAGCGGAGTTTTTCGTCGGAAACATAGGAGAAGGAAAGATCCAGAGAAGGGAAGACAGAGGAAAAAAATCCCCAGCGGTACTCACGAGGTCACATATTGAAAGACCGGAAGTTATATATATATATATATATATATATATATAATATATATATAATATATATCAATGTTTGCATTTTATGTTCAGTTATAACAAAAACAATTTTTCATTAATCTCACGGGTTTCTCTATAATTTTGTAAAGCACGAATTCATTATTCTTAAACAAGAATATCGTTGACAGTGAGTTGGATGTTTCAGCTTAGATTAACTTCAGTACATCACAGACCCATGAGGGTTTAGCTGGCCGAAACTTCGAAGTCACTGCCGATATTGTACTTGTTGAACAATAATGTACGTATGTATGTACAGTGTTGTGTGTGTGTGCTTATGTAAATAAATATATATATATACACATACATACATAATACATACAGACAACAGACAGATAGATAGATAGATAGATAGATACATACATACATACATACATATATACAACATACATACATGTATATATATATATATATATATATATATATATATATATATATATATATATATATATATATATATATATATATATTATATATGCAACACCGCACATGTATAAGCATATCAACTTGTATTTTTAACCCTTAATCAGCAAAATATACAAAGCAACAGGACGACCGAGATTTCGTTATCAAGTCTTAGTGCGATGCATAAAACGCATAAACTTGTTTCGGTCATTTAGACAGAGGTGGTGGGCGACAAACACAGGCACAAAGACATACACATGTAGACATATATATAGAGAGAATGGGCTTCTTTCAGTTTCCGTCTACCAAATCCACTCACAAGGCTCTGATTGATCTGAGGCTGTAGTAAAAAAACACTTACTGAAGGTTCCATGCAGTGGGACTGAAACCGTATCTCTGCTGTTGGGAAATAAACCTCTTACTTACACAACCGCGAATAAAAACCATGAATGATTGGCAAAAGAGTTTCTTCAAACGTTTATGCATAACACAAAGATGCAAATATTTAAAGTAAACTTTTATACCACGCCCTAATCTCCTCACCTTCGACTCGCCATTAGGCCTCCCCACTGAGCTCTCACTGGGCTGCCAGTCCCCCGCCACCCACTTAACTTTCACCGAACCGTCTCTTGAAACATAACTATGAAGGGAATATATTTACCTTTTCCTCTATCAGGCTGTGACCTGTTATCTCCTCAGGTAACTGAATTATCTATTAATTTGCTCTTCACAGCGAGAGGTAGCATGTGCTGTTAGTTTTAAACATTTGTATCTTTTATATTATGATAGTTAGGCGTAAGGAGGCCGTTTCTGTTTTCACCGTTTGTTACTTGTGAATCAACAAAATGTGTTGTAAAGGCGAGGAAGAGCAAGAATTATGGACAAGAGTTGCCGGAAATTTCTGTCCAGATTAAAAGAGGTAAAAAAAAAAAAAATTAATTGCCGCCAATCGGGTGCTGTGCTTATATAGACACATATATGTGTGTATGTAGATGTGTTTGTGTGAGAGAGAGATAGAGAGATAGAGAGAGAGTTAGTGTGTGTGTGTTGCTGCAAGCCGAAGCAGCGAAGTCACTGCCAAGCTTTTATCAAAGACATATTCTACCAAAGACTGTTGAGCAATTCTTCAGTTTAATGGAAAATTGATTCAATAAATTTAGCTTTAAAAAACGTTATATCATTCTTTTACTTGTTTCAGTCATTGGACTGCGACCATGCTGGAGCACCGCCTTCCAGAATACTCAGTCGCACGAATCGTACTTATTTTGTAACGCCTGGTACTTATTTTATCGATCTTTTTTTGCCGAACCGCTAGTTACGAGAACGTAAACACACTGACACCGGTTGCCAAGTGGTGGCGGGGGAGACAACACACACACACACACACACACACACACACACACACACACGCACATACGCACATAAACAGACACACTGATATATATGTACACATTCATACAACAGGGATCTTTCAGTTTCCGTGTGACAAACCCGTTCACACGGCTTTAGTCGGTTCGAAGGTTACAGTAGAAAATACTTGCTCAAGGTGCCAAGCAATTCGACTGAACGCAGAAACCATGTTCTTGGGAAGCAAACTTCTCGCCACGCAGCCACATTTACGCCAATATGTGTGTGTGTGTGTATGTGTGTGTGTGTGTGGTGTGTGTGTGTGTGTGTGTATGCATGTTTATTTGCGTACCTGTGCATATATGTACAGATATGATTTTCCCACGCGAGTTTATTTGTCTACGAGCTTTATACATGACGTGTGTGTATATATGAGCCTATGCGCTTTCGTGTGTGTGTGTGCGTGTGTGTGGTGTGTGTGTGTGTGTGTGTGTGCGTGTGTGTGGTGTGTGTGTGTGTGTGTGTGTGTGTGTGTGTGTGTGTGTGTGTGTGTAAAATTTGACAGCCTCTGATAGATACCGGAATTATAGCTGACTTCGCACCCGCATATACTTGCAGATACACAAGCGTACACACACACACATATACACACACTCGCACATACCTTCACACACACACACACACACATTGACAGTGAACTGTGACTTCAGGTGTTCGTACGTCTATATAGTAAACTCCGTTTTTGTGTTTCGGCGGGGGTGGGCCTTGTTGGAGACGGAAAGCATAAACAAGGCATGAAAAGTCAAGTTTAATCCTATTGTATTGTAAAGGTAGGTTTCAATTTTGATCACCTGCCTTGTGTTAAGGGATCAACTGCGACAATAGGACCGCAGAGAAGTTTAAAAAAAAAACAAAAAAAACAGAAAAAAAACAAAACAAGAATCCTTGTTATTGAATAAAAAATAAAAAAATAAAATCAGTGATTTAGTTTTTGTGATGTTTTTTTTTATTTTTATGTGTGTTGGTCGACATCCCACACGTGTCTGTTTTAAAAAAATATTTCTTTCCGGAATCTCATGCAAACGAGAAGTTACTATTCGTTAGAGTTATATTTTTATTTTATTCATTTTCATATTTGTGTGTGATTTTGAATTTTATAATTATTTTTTCCTCTATTTTTCTGCTTTTATTTTATTTTATTCATTTATTTATTTATTTATTTATTCTGTATCGTCTGCTTCATTGAAATAAAATCGTTTGATAAAAGGAGAGAACAAAATTGAAAGATGAGAGGAAGAAAGACAGTGAAAACTTTGAAATGAGATGCGGCTTTGATGTTTGAGTCAAAGAGAAATTTGTACAAAAGAATTCTTTCTTATCTAATGAGGAATTAATTGTCTTCGCAATTTGTGTCATTTTGTATTCAGCTTCGAAAAAACTAACGAAGGAATTTGTTTCTTGATCGGCGAATTTAGATATTGCGAGCTATGAAATGGCCATAAAGACTGTATTTCGTTGTGTTTCATTTCATCTTAATTGAAATACATAATAATAATAACGATAATAATAATAATAAAAGAATAATAATAATATGAATATTAATGATAACAACAACAACAGCATAATAATAAGAATTATGATAATGATGACGACGACGACAACGACGATAACGATGTCCACGATGACGACGCAATGATGTTGATGATGATGTTGATGATGATGATGATGATGATGATGATGATGACGACGACGACGATGATGATGATGATGATGATGATTACGATGATGACGATGATGACGATGATGACGATGATGATGATGATAATGATGATGACGCTGATGAAGATGATGATGATGTTGATGATGATGATGATGACGACGACAACGGTGATAACGACAACGACGATGATGGTGATGATGATGATGATGATGATGATGATGATGACGACGACGACGACGATGATGATGATGATGATGATGATGATGATGACGACGATGATGACGATGATGATGGTGACGATGATGATGATGATGATGACAATGACGATGATGATGATGATGATGATGAGTATGATGTTGAATATAAAAATCAGTAAACGCCAAAGAAACGTAATTATCTGAGAATATTGAAAAGTGACGAAACCAAAAACATTGAAATGAAGGAAAAAACAGTGAAAAATGCTTCTTTTTTCTTTTTTCTTTTTTTTTTTTTCTTAGAATGAAGAAGAAGATTCTAAAACCTAAATTAAATATGGAAATCGTCCTACACGTAGTCAGCCTGGGTGTAGTAACCCTAGGAAGGTCCGGGGCAGGAATTAAGTGGCGCTCCATCAGTTACGATGAGGTGTGTTTCAGTTGATCTGATCAACGGAGAAGACAGTTCGGGAAATCAACGCGGAGGTGGCTGAGTACTCCACAGTTGCGGGTACCCATAACGTAGTTCTCAAGGAGATTCAGCGGGGCACAGAATGTGGCAAGCCTGGCCTCTTTTGAAGTACAGGTGCGACTCATTTTTGCCAGCTGAGTGGAGTGGATTGGAGCAATGTGAAATGAAGTGTCTTGCTCAAGGAGACAACGTGCCCCCTGGGAAACGAACTCACGAACTCACGATCGTGATCCGCACACCCTAACAACTAAACCACGTGACACTACTCGAGGGGAATAAGTGAATGGGTGGGGGAGGGGAAAGAATGAGTTGAAGGACATCGAGAGAGAGAGAGAGAGAGAGAAAACAGAGAAGCAGCTCACAATGCACAGAAGCATGCATTTTCAATCTGATGTCGAAGAAGAGGAGGAAGTGGATGGATGATTGTCAAGATGGTAGTAGGACTAAAGAAGACAAGTCTAGCTTCTTATAGAGCAGACAAAGAAGAAACACTAATGACTAACAAACAACCGATTGATTGCTTGATCTGCACATTGATTTAACTAATTGACTAACGATAAAGAAGTGATATTGAACCAGTGCGTGTGTTTTTGTTTTTATTGGCGTAACGACCTTTCCAAAATGCAACAAGAAATACTCCTTAAGTTGATAATAAACGAAGGTCCGTTTACAGAATGTGCGGAGTCTCAAAAGAAGACGCGGGAAAAAAGGGGTCAAACGTTGTAAGGGAAAATCTCCACTCAGTGTTTTTTCTAAGAACACAAGAGAAATATGAACCGACAGGCACATCTAGTTAAAGAAAGGAACTGAAGAGATGATCTTGGCGGGACAGGAATAGTTCCTTAGGCGCAAGCTGTGTGGTAAGACGTCTGCTTCCCAACCACATAGTTCCAGGTTCAGTCCCATTGCAAGGAACCTTGGGCAAGTGTCTTTTACTATAGCCTTGGGCCGGCAAAAGCCTTGTGAGTGGATTTGGTGGAAGGAAACTAAAAGAAACCCGTCGTATATATACATGTGTGTATGAGTGTGTATGTGTGTGTGTGTATCTCATTGTATCTATTTTTGTCCTCCACCACCACTTGACAACCACTGTTGGTTTGTTTACGTCCCCGAAAGTTACCGGTTCGGCAAAAGAGACCGATAACGTAAGTACAAGTCTTACGAAAAAATGCACTGGGGTCGATTTATTCGACTAAAAAATCCTCTCAAAGCGATGCCCGAGCATGACTGCAGTCTAATTAAAAAATAAAAGGCGGAAGATTAAACGATAAACTGAATTAAGGAAACGGTAGATCAACAAGACTGCTCACCTGCCCCCACCAAAATCGCGCATGTGTGATGATTTTGATAAGACCTTAACTCACACTGAATCGGAATGTTTACAGTTAGCTCAGAAGGAAGAGAAACAGAGAAATTATGATAAAACTGCTGCAACGATCTGCTGCAATATTTTCAAGAAATTTGGTTTAGCATTCACGAAAGAAAACTATAAATATTTTGTAGGAACAGACGAGTAATAAACCTTCGAAAACGATGGTGATGTTGTGGGACTTGCCTATGTGAAAGAAGAAAGGAATACAACAGACCGGATATTGTAGCCATTGATAAGAGGAAAGTGTATATTGTAATCGACACGGCATGTTCCTTTGATAGTAGAACTTACAAAAAAGGAAAAAGAAAAAGCAGAGTATTACATCCACTTGGAGTATGAAATGTTCAGGTGCTGGAGTAGAGAATTTAACAGTTCATGATACTGCCGATTATTATTAGGGCCTTGGGAACAATAGCAAAATATTTGAGGACAAACCTTGAGAAAATTTTATCTTAACCTGAAAGTAGGCGCAGCGAAAGAAAGCAAATCTATCGCGTTCAGAAAGCAATTATCTGAAAAGTCCTCAATGCAATATGAGAACAGATCTTTTAACTTTCATCTTTAACTTGTTTCAGTCATTTAGTCGAGCCCGGGACTTATTCTTTGTAAGCCCAGTACTTATTCTATCGGTCTCTTTTGCCGAACCGCTAAGTGACGGGGACATAAACACACTAGCATCGGTTGTCAAGCAATGCTAGGGGGACAAACACAGAGATAAACACAGACACACAAACACACACACGCATATATATATATATATATATATATATATATATATATATATATATATACATATATACGACGGGCTTCTTTCAGTTTCCGTCTACCAAATCCACTCACAAGGCTTTGGTCGGCCCGAGGCTATAGTAGAAGACACTTGCCCGAGGTGCCATGCAGTGGGACTGAACCTGGAACCATGTGGCTGGTAAACAAGCTACTTACCACACAGCCACTCCTGCGCCTATATATATATATATATACGACGGGCTTCTTTCAGTTTCCGTCTGGCAAATCCACTCACAAGGCTAGGCTTTGGTCGGGCCGAGGCTATAGTAGAAGACACTTGCTCAAGGTGCCACGTAGTGGGACTGAACCTGGAACCATGTGGCTGGTAAGCAAGCTACTTACCACACAGCCACTCCTGCGCCTATGGGTAAAATTTAAGAAGATTCCATGATGGAATGCCATTGGCCATAGGTTTTCTGTTAAGGCTGAGTTTAATAACAACAACAACAGCAACAACAATGACGAACACGTCACAGTAAAGAAGTGGTGACCCGAATTAAGCAAGACACGGTTGTGACACTGTGACGAGAACTCGCGCAGCACAGATGACCTTCGCCAATCAACAATGTATTCGTTACACTGTTGTTGTTTTTGTTGTTTTTGTTGTTGTTGTTGTTGTTGTTATCGCCAGCAAGCGCGCAAATGACGTCATTTAAATGAGATGAGACCACGCGCAGCTGAAC
>NC_042998.1:203059702-203069702 GCF_006345805.1 Octopus sinensis | reverse complement strand
TTATTATTATCATTATCATTATTATTATTATTATTATTATTATTATTATTATCATTATTATTATTATATTACGCTAGCGCATGCTTATTTAGTTAGCAGGTCTCAATACTTTGTCCCGTATCGTCCTTCATATATTTTCTTAAGGTAAACATTCTGCGCTCAATAAAAAAAAATCATCATCATCGTCATCATCAACATCATCAGCAGCAGCATCGTCATGGTCATTATTATTATTGTTGCTGCTGTTGTTGTTGTAGTTGTTGCTACTTTCGGTATTAATCAATTTTGTTTTTAAATCGAAGCACATTCATCACTCGTAAATACAATTGTTCAAAGGTAGCGGTGTGACACACAGACAGACGGACAGACAGGACAGACAGACGGACGGACGGACGGACGGACGGACATGTAATGTGAGCAGATATACAGAGAGATAAGGTACGAGATGAGAAGGAGAAAATATCAGGCAAGCAGGAAGAGAAGGTGGAGAGAGGGAAAAGGTGAGAGAGATAAAGAGAAATCGGTAAAGAGAAAGAGAAAGGAGGAGGAAAGAAGATAGGTAGCGAGGAAGAGAGATAAAAAGAGAGGGAGAGATATAAAGAGACATTGTCAGGGGGAGAGGGGGAGTGGGGGAGCTATGGTAACGATAACTGGGTTTTGAGGTTTTGTGTTTTTAGGTCCGATATGCATCTGTCATTCAAGCTGTCTTATCTTTCAACTCACAATACGCACACACACACACACAGTCGTGCACGCTTATATATATATATATATATGTGTGTGTGTGTGCGCGTGTGTGTGTGTGTGTTTATATATATGTATATATATGTATGTATATGTATATATACATGTGCATATATATATATATATCCATACATTTAAACACACACACATATATATATGTATATATGTATGTTGTATGTATGTATGTATGTATGTATGTATGTATGTATATACATATACGTTTATCAATTCGTTTTGCAAGATTCCTGATGTGAAATCGTGTCTTGAAACAGATATTTTTGTATTTCAGGATGGTCGTTTGTTTGCCAAATAAATACACGCACTATATATATATTATTTCTTCACTCGTTTATTACTGTTCTTATGTTATCATTTTTAACTCATGTCCATGGTCCGCATTTATAGATACATACACAGATAGATAGATAGATAGATAGATAGATAGATAGATAGATAGATAGATAGATAGATAGATAGATAGATAGATAGATAGATGGTAGGTAGGTATGTATGTAGGTATGTATGTATGTATGTAGGTAGGCAGGTAGGTAGGTAGGTAGGTAGGTAGGTAGGTAGGTAGGTAGGTAGGTAGGTAGGTAGGTAGGTAGGTAAGTAGATAGGTAGATAGATGGATAGATAGATGGATAGATAAAGTTAATCCAAACATGAAAACATAAATAGAAAACACAACAACGCGAGGACGTGGAACAAGTATAGTGTTATTGGACGCTCAGGAAAGAAGGAGGATTTAACGTTTCGAGCAGAGCTCTTCGTCAGAAACATAGGAAAAGGAAAGATCCAAGGAAGGGAAGACGGAGAAAAAAAATCGCTAACGGTACACACGCGGTCACATTTTGATATGTATGTATATATAGAAATACATGGACACATAAATATCTAGAAATGCTCGGAGTTTCTAAGAAAGTGCAAAAGAAACTAACACGCATCGTTCAAATCCAATCTATCAGTGGCACAGTAAAAATGTGTAAGACATTGCCAAGATTCTACATCAGAGATTCTTTTAATTTGTTTGTATGCATCTACAAGGACACACACACACGAACACACACACAACTCTATGTATGTTTTATCTATTTTACTTATTTCAATCACTGGACGGCGGCCATACTGGAAAACTGGCATAAAGACTTTCTTGTTGAAAATATCGATCCCATACTTAACATTTTTAAGACTGATTTTGCTCAAGCAGGCCTGTCCTGGGGCTAAACACCTGTTTAAGAAATTTTATTAATAAAAATAGAAAAATGTCTGTTGTAGCTATTGTTGTTGTGGTTAGCTGCTATTTAGCCCTAGGTTGGTAATAATCAAATAGACCTCTATGGCTATCCCATTTTCAGTCACATCTTGGAGCGTATCATTACAAAGAAATTTGTTCGTACCTCTGTAGAATTATAGTGGTGCCAAATTTTGGCCCAAGGCCAGCAACTCCGGGGAAGGGGTAAACCAATTACATCGACCCCAGTGTTCAACTGGTACTTATTTTATCGACCCCTGAAAGACAAAGTCGACTTCGACAGAATTTGAACCCCGAACGTCAAGACGGACGAAATGCCATTAAGACTTTTTCCCGGCATGCTAAAGTTTCTATTTGCTCGCCGCATTTCTGTAGGAATATATTATTTAAAATATTCTCATCGAAGAGGTTAAGTTGTAAAGTGAGGAGAGATTTGGTTGCTATTTCTAACAGAGGCGATGATAACCATATTATAGTGGTTCCCTCTGGCGTCAATGAACTTGCTTACAATCTGAAGTTAAAACAACACCAACATGGCGACTCTTTGCTGCAGCGCGTCGCTTCACTGCACACTCATTCTAAAAATCACATGCAAAATGTCACGGTTATTAGCGTTGCCAATATGTCAGATATTTCTTGCAATTCTTCCATTTGTCTAATTGCAACACCCCCCACCGCCACCACCCTGCGCCCCCGCCACCTTAGACACATACACCAACAAACAAACAAAAAACACAGACAACCATACAATAAAATATAACGCTTTAATTTGTTCATTGAATGTCTAAAGATTACCAGAAACTTCACAGAACTAACAAATGCCAGCAGACCACTCCTGACGATTGAGGCTTCTGTTTGCTGCTGTTGGTGTTGTTGTTGTTGTTGCTGTCGATGTTGTTGTTGTTTCTGTTGATTATTTCATTTATTTTTATTTTTATAGCTCGTTTTTGTTCTTTTTGTTCTACTGATTTTGTTCAAAGAATTATTCTAAAGAAACGCTAAGAATTATCATTTTGCTAACAATGGCGAGAAAATTGGTTTATCTTGTTATTTTTATTTAAACTTCTTAAAATTATTTATAGAATTATATATAAATATGCGTGTGTATATGGTTACACACATACACACCACACACACACGCACACACACACACAAACACACACAAACACATAACACACACACACACACGCACACACACACACACACATGCACACATACACGCACGCACACACGTATGCACGTATGTTCTCTTCTGCTTTCAGTTAGTTAAATTCTTTCTCTGTCAAAGGAACTGGTTTCTACCAAAGTTTCGAAATGTAGATGGCAAAAACAATGTCACATTCTGAGTCACGCTGAATATCCTTGGTAACTACGTTAAGGGTACACGTGTCTGTGGAGTGCTCAGCCACTTGCACGTTAATTTCACGAGCCGGCTATTCCCTGGATCGGATCAACGGGAACCCTTGTCGGCATAACCGACAGAGTGCCAGTTATGCATGTATGTATGTATGGATGGATGTACGTATATGTATAGACATACTAGCGGCACCAATATATGCGGGGTATGCTGTTGACCTAAGCTGATTTGAACTCGAGACTTAAAGATAGATATGATAAGGAGTCAACTGATTGTGTCTTCCATTGATAATCCAATTACCATGAGACAGCGAGCTGGCAGAATCTTTAGCACGCCGAGCAAAATGTTTAGCGACATTTCGTCCGTCTTTACGTGCTAGGTTCAAATGCCGCCGATACCTACTTAGCCTTTCATCTTTTCGGAGTCAATAAAACGGGCCCCATCATCATCATCATTGTTCGACCGTGGTCGAGACAATGGAATTCACCATGCTACGCCAGACTTCGCGGTCCATCATAGCATTACGGAGGTCCTGTTGCTGGATGCCTGTATCCCTGGAGATTACATCAGGGTAGGAGAGTGTGCGCCCTCTGGTATTGCGAGTAGATGGCTTCCAGAGGAAAAGAGTAGAAATTACCCCTTTTTCAGCTCTACAACAATGTCCAGCAAACTGGACTCTCCTACCTTTCACAAGAGATGACACTGGTGGTAGTTTCCCATATATTTGCATTTTGGTTGGATGACGCTTTCACGAGATATTTTGAGCTCTCATAAGGAGGCGAGTGTAAGTTCCATCCAACCGCCTCTCAAGCTTCTTTGATAACGTCCAGGTTTCTGAGCCATATAGTAGAATTGGTTCGACTGTGGCTTTGAAGATTTTAAGTTTGAAATCTCTACTTAGATTTGATGTAGAAACGAGTCCCAGTTACGCACCAGTATTGATATAATTGAATTCCTCGTCTCCCGAGATTGCTGGCTTTGTACCAAAATTTGAAACTAGTAATACAACTAATAATAATAGTACAGTAAATGGATAGCAAGAGGACATGGGGATGAAACAATGGAAAATATTATATTTGTCTGCTGAGTTATAGCCAAGAAAGACTGCGCGGATAAACACGACAGAGTTTATAAACACTGGAAGTTATAGAGATATATCACAAAGAAATCTCCCAAAACTGTCTATAGGCGCAGGAGTGGCTGTGTGGTAAGTAGCTTGCTAACCAACCACATGGTTCCGGGTTCAGTCCCACTGCGTGGCATCTTGGGCAAGTGTCTTCTGCTATGGCCCCGGGCCGACCAATGCCTTGTGAGTGGATTTGGTAGACGGAAACTGAAAGAAGCCCGTCGTATATATGTTATATATATATATGTGTTTGTCGTGTCTGTTTTGTCCCCCTAGCATTGCTTGACAACCGATGTGGTGTGTTTACGTCCCCGTCACTTAGCCGTTCGGCAAAAGAGACCGATAGAATAAGTACTGGGCTTACAAAGAATAAGTCCCGGGGTCGATTGTCGACTAAAGGCGGTGCTCCAGCATGGCCGCAGTCAAATGACTGAAACAAGTAAAAGAGTAAAAGAGTATGCTCTGGGCCAGTCTCGTCTGTCTTGACACCCGACTCTTTAAGGGAGTCATTTCCACCGCACTATTACAGTAAAACACGTAGATTGAACATGCGTAGTTGATAATGTCTGCAACAGTAGCTTTGCTTCTAATTCCTTATTGAATTTGCTCTTTCGTAGAATCGACCTGGCATACCAGCAAATCGTTCTTACACCATACGTTTATAGTCATAGGCTGGCGATTCGGTTCGCCGCCGGTTCGATTCAGATTATGCGATGTTAACTAACCACAATATTGGCAAAATATCAAAATCCATCACTCCTGAATGGGATCAGGGGCGAGTTGTCTCGCTCATCTATGACTTTCAGGTGTTTTAGTTCAGGTGTTTTAGCACACAGTGATAAGAGGGAGTTGGGATCTATTCCATCTCAATGACAGATTTTTTAATGACCCGGAAGTTGTTCCTCTTCGATCACTATAGCAAACAGCATTAGCTTTCTTTAACCAAATAGACGTCGTTGATTGGTTGAAATTATCCAAATACGACAACATTAACACGAAATAACTTCTAAAATAGGAAATTTTGTCAAAACCGTTCAGAGTAAACCGTGTTCAGCGTGAGAAATTCTACCAGTATTCGAAGTTTCAAACTGTTTAGTTTTAAAAAAATTAATTAAAAACCTGTGATTGAGATGGAATAGATCCGGGAGTCGTCTCCAAAGGGTTAAACTGCAATGTACCGATGAACAAGAAAGCACATACATCGAGTATGCGTAGTCGATGATATATATATATATATATATACATATATATATATATATGCACACATATAAATGTATACTCACACACACACACACACACACACACACACACACATATATATATTATATAGATATATATATATAATATATATATCTATATATATATATATATATGCATACATACATATATATACACACATCGTGTGTGTGTGCAGAAAGAAAGACAGAAAGTGTAAAGTGACGAGAATTTTTTTAAAAGAAAAGAAAGAGGAAGAAAAAGTTATAACGTTTTCGGACGAAAATAGAATATAAACAAGATAAATTTTTAAAAAAAGGGAAATATAGAAATAAAACGAAGAAAATGGCGCATAAAATGGAACTGAAAAATTAATGGGATATCGATATGGAAGAGGAAAGAGAGAATCGAAGCGGAGCAATAGAGGGGGGAAAATAGAATGTTATCAACTGGCGAAGGAGTAATTTCAATTTCAATAGAAACGAAAAGTGGAATGTCGGAGAGCGAGAGTTGAACATAAAAAGTGGTCTCCATTCATAAGAACACGCTATACGTAGATAGTATAATTTAATTTTAAAAAAAAAAGGTTAAAATGATAAATAATGTGGGTTAGCCATTTTGATTCTCTGTAGTGATGTTTGAAGGGATTTCTTTATCGCAAATCGTGTGTGTGCAGTTAGATATACGACTGTTGTTGTTGGGTTTAGAGTTCCACGTAGTTTATCATCATTCTCCCTGCTTCCAGTATAATGGTTTGGTCACTACTCTACCTAATAGTTAGTTAGTTAGTTAGTTAATTTTTTGGCTCAAAAAGCAAAAAGCAAGGCCATGTAGGGGGACATGGAGTTATGAACAGGGTGATGTTCATGTAAAGAGTTCAGGCCACTTGAGGTCAAGGGAGACTTTGAACCGAGCGGTCGTCGGCATCTTCACCATCTCGTCTGGCAGCTTATTCCACGGATCCGCAACCCGGACGGAGAAAGCCCACACTGAGTAAATGTAGGAGAAAATATGATCCGTATAACGTAACGCAGTCAAGGGTTCGCCTGATGATCTGTTGTGGTTCAGCATCCAATTGCATTTGGCTCATGTAACGCAAGCGTTGCCAGGAACCACAACGGTGAAACGGGTGTAGAGAAGAAATGATATATACTTTTGCTTATCATAATTTTTTATCACAGACATGCATATAACTAAATTTTTCCAGTAATTGCCGATACGAGTTCGATACACAGCTGATTTTTTATCTTTTACTTGTTTCAGTCATTAGATTGTGGCCATGCTGGGGCATCGCCTTAAAGACCTTTTATTCTAATGAATCGACCCCAGTACTTATTTTTTGAAGCATGGTACAACAATTTAGACGACAAAAGATGACTGAAGAGGCAAGATATCTTAGATATCAATTGAAGGGTTTTGACGGAAACGACAGGATATTATGAGAGTGTGAGAAGAAGTTGAGGGCTGACCACGGCACCACACAAATGCAGCATGGAATTTCTTTGGTTCCGGATCCTATCGCTGACAGCTTTGTCTCTGTACAATGTAGGAAAGACATGTCAACGTTGTGGAGTGGATTCATATCCAAGTTAATTAAAGCTTCAATTATGCAAGTACCGAGAAAGAAAAAAACAAACACAACAAAACACAAACAAAACAAAGCATGTGGTAAGACGTTTGCTTCCCAACCACATGGTTCAGGGTTCAATCTCTCTACAGAATCGCAAACTTAGGGGCCGTAAACACACCAGCGCCAGTTATAAAGCAGTGGTGGGGGACAACATAGACACAAGGACACACACAGAGTTTCCGTCTGCCAAATCTACTCACAAGGTTTGGTCTACCCAAGGCAGTAGTAGAAGACACTTCCCCAAGGTGGGACTGAACACGGAACCATGTGGTTCTAAAGCGATCTTCTTTACAAGACAGCCATACCTGGAAATTTCAACAAAAATACTCTTCCCTAAATAGCTTTATTCTCTATTTCATTAATGTTTTTGTCCGATTAACTAAACTAAACTTGCTAAAACTAGAAGGAAAAAAGCAAGGAAAACAAATCTGAAACGGATTTCCTTACTAAATAAACTTCACTCTCTAAACAAATTCTTTCGTTAAGCAAACCTATCTTGCTAAGTAAATTTCATTAGCTGTACAAACTTTTCTAAATGCCGTCAGTTAACAAGCTTCTAAGATAAACACACATACACACACAAAAAAGAAAGAAAAAACAGAAGAAACTTTATGATTTAACAATCTACTTATTTAAACAAACATCTCTAGCTAAATTCACTGCCGTATTATATTAAACGGAAATCATTTGCTAAAACATTCGTTAGGAGATGCATTAGTTTTGCATAAATATCCTATCTTCGGCGAAACACTGGACAGTCTTCATCTATTGACCTTCTTCTCCAGCATTCAACCAATCATTGTTATTCCATTCCTCTTTATCATCAAATGGAGCGGATGAATCGCCAAAGAGTGAACATTGCCGGGAAAACAGCCTCTGGTCACCTGACTTACTACATATACAAGCTGTGAAGTGGAGGTGCAATGGCCCAGTGGTTAGGGCAGCGGACTCGCGGTCGTAGGATCGCGGTTTCGATTCCCAGACCGGGCGTTGTGAGTGTTTATTGAGCGAAAACACCTAAAGCTCCACGAGGCTCCGGCAGGGGCTGGTGGTGATCCCTGCTGTACTCCTTCACCACAACTTTCTCTCACTCTTACTTCCTGTTTCTGTTGTACCTGTATTTCAAGGGGCCGGCCTTGTCACTCTCTGTGTCACGCTGAATATCCCCGAGAACTACGTTAAGGGTACACGTGTCTGTGGAGTGCTCAGCCACTTACACGTTAATTTCACGAGCAGGCTGTTCCGTTGGTCGGATCAACCGGAACCCTCGTCGTCGTAACCGACGGAGTGCTTCCACAAGCTGTGAAGGTAGCATCGAGAATAAAACACCAGACCGTTTCCTATGAGGTCTGAGGGTTAGGATTTCTAGCTGTCTCCAAGGCATCCCGGGTTCGATTCCCGACATAGGAAATTGTTATATTTTAGGCACAGGCATTGCTGTGTAGTTAGGAAAGTCACTTGGCAGCTACACGATTCCGAGTTCAGTCCTACTTCACGGCAAGTGCCTTTTACAATAGGCCCAGGTCGACTAATGGCTTGTGAGTGAATCTGGTAGATGGAAACTGTACGCAAGCATGTCATACGTACGTATGACTGCTTGCATATTCGTGTATGTATATATACAAGGTTGCCCAAAGGTAGGTTTACAGTTATCACGTGGGCACTTTAAATTTCTTTTAAAACATTTTATTACATTTAAATTTCTATCTTACAATTAACTAAATTAGCAGAGAATATTGGTTTCATATTATCTTTATAATTAAGATCTAAACTGTTGATATATGAATGCGAAAGAGATTGTTGAATAACTGTAAACCTACTTTGGGGCCACCGTGTATATCTGTGTGTGTGTGTGTGTGTGTGTGAATCCCCGTAACTTAGTGAGTTGGCAAAATAGATCGACAGAATTAGTACCAGGCTGAAAAAGAATAAGTTCCGAGGTCTATTCGTGCAGCTAACATTCTTCAGGGCGGTGCTCCAGCATGGCCGCAACCTAATGACTCAAACAAGCGAACGTTAAACGATAAAGATACAAGTATAAATTGAAATGCGTGGGGATGGGGGAAGTGTTTCCTTCCGATGCAGAGTTAGTCCCCGACACGTCAAATTCCTCATCAGCCTACACCAAATCTGCTTAAACAAATTCTCAAACTCCACCGTCCACCATCGCTACAAGATTAAATGTGCGGCATATATTTGATAAATTATTTGAAATGTCGATGAGATCTTCTTACGATGCTGATTGTCACGTTAAAGCAATCTTCGACTTTCTACACGATGGACTTTATTCAGGTAAAACCGAATATTTTAGCACCAAAATTGTGCCTCCTCCCCAACCGTTTGTGTCTCTCTTGCAGTCGTCTTCTATCTCTCTATCTCTCTCTCTCTATTCTTCGCCATCTCTGCACTCTCCTTTCTCAAACTCTCTTTCGTTCCCTCCCTCCCTCGTTTTCTCTGTCTCTCTCTCTCTTTGTCAATCTCTCTCCCTCCCTCATCTCTCTCTCTCCCTCTCTCTCTCTTTCTTTCTCACTTACTTTCTGATTCTGCATTGCTTTTAGTACGTCTCAGAGCAAACCTACATAGACACGCATATGAGTATGTGCGCACGAACATGTGTGTGTGTGTGTGTGTGGATGTACATGTATACGTGTACGTGTATACATATGTATATTT